>NW_025233200.1:6778-8387 GCF_018294505.1 Triticum aestivum | reverse complement strand
TGTGCAAAAGAGTAGAGAGGGTCACGGCAAAAACTGGACGCACCTTGTGTACAAACTGGACAATCTCTTTCGGTGTATCAGGGTTTCGGACGAGAACTCATCTGTTACACGGGCACTTCAATGTTTTTTAAACTTATTTGAACTCCAGCCTATTTTTGCATTCAGTATGCATCATTCAAAGCGACGTCATCAATTCCCAACACGTTCTGACATCATTTGCTGTTTTTCAGTCATTTACCGATTTGTTTAGAGAGCTAAATGACGGTGAAATTGAAAATCACTACAAAATGAACTCTGAAAATGTTGGAACTTGGCATGGTATCATCCTTTCGCCCGCATAGCATGTGCAAAAGAGTAGAGAGGGTCACGGCGAAAACTGGACGCACCTCGTGTACAAACTGGACAATCTCTTTCGGAGTATCAGGGTTTCGGACGAGAACTCATCTGTTAGACGGGCACTTGAATGTTTTTTAAACTTATTTGAACTCCAGCCTATTTTTGCGTTCAGTATGCAATATTCAAAGCGACGTCATCAATTTCCAACAGGTTCTGACATCATTTGCTGTTTTTCAGTCATTTACCCATTTGTTTAGAGAGCTAAATGACGGTGAAATTGAAAATCACTACAAAATGAACTCTGAAAATGTTGGAACTTGGCATGGTATCATCATTTCGCCCGCATAGCATGTGCAAAAGAGTAGAGAGGGTCATGGCGAAAACTGGACGCACCTCGTGTACAAACTGGACAATCTCTTTCGGAGTATCAGGGTTTTGGACGAGAACTCATCTGTTACACGGGCACTTCAATGTTTTTAAACTTATTTGAACTCCAGCCTATTTTTGCATTCAGTATGCATCATTCAAAGCGACGTCATCAATTCCCAACACGTTCTGACATCATTTGCTATTTTTCAGTCATTTACCGATTTGTTTAGAGAGGTAAATGACGGTGAAATTGAAAATCACTACAAAATGAACTCTGAAAATGTTGGAACTTGGCATGGTATCATCATTTCGCCCGCATAGCATGTGCAAAAGAGTAGAGAGGGTCACGGCGAAAACTGGACGCACCTCGTGTACAAACTGGACAATCTCTTTCGGAGTATCAGGGTTTCGGACGAGAACTCATCTGTTACACGGGCACTTCAATGTTTTTTAAACTTATTTGAACTCCAGCCTATTTTTGCGTTCAGTATGCATCATTCAAAGCGACGTCATCAATTCCCAACATGTTCTGACATCATTTGCTATTTTTCAGTCATTTACCGATTTGTTTAGAGAGGTAAATGACGGTGAAATTGAAAATCACTACAAAATGAACTCTGAAAATGTTGGAACTTGGCATGGTATCATCATTTCGCCCGCATAGCATGTGCAAAAGAGTAGAGAGGGTCACGGCGAAAACTGGACGCACCTCGTGTACAAACTGGACAATCTCTTTCGGAGTATCAGGGTTTCGGACGAGAACTCATCTGTTACACGGGCACTTCAATGTTTTTTAAACTTATTTGAACTCCAGCCTATTTTTGCGTTCAGTATGCATCATTCAAAGCGACGTCATCAATTTCCAACACGTTCTGACATCATTTGCTGTTTTCAGTCATTTACC
>NW_025233200.1:4173-4707 GCF_018294505.1 Triticum aestivum | reverse complement strand
TCCAGCCTATTTTTGCGTTCAGTATGCAATATTCAAAGCGACGTCATCAATTCCAATAGGTTCTGACATCATTTGCTTTTTTTCAGTCATTTACCGATTTGTTTAGAGAGCTAAATGACGGTGAAATTGAAATCACTACAAAATGAACTCTGAAAATGTTGGAACTTGGCATGGTATCATCATTTCGCCCGCATAGCATGTGCAAAAGAGTAGAGAGGGTCACGGCGAAAACTGGACGCACCTTCTGTACCAACTGGACAATCTCTTTCGGTGTATCAGGGTTTCGGACGAGAACTCATCTGTTACACGGGCACTTCAATGTTTTTTAAACTTATTTGAACTCCAGCCTATTTTTGCGTTCAGTATGCATCATTCAAAGCGACGTCATCAATTCCCAACACGTTCTGACATCATTTGCTGTTTTTCAGTCATTTACCGATTTGTTTAGAGAGCTAAATGACGGTGAAATTGAAAATCACTACAAAATGAACTCTGAAAATGTTGGAACTTGGCATGGTATCATCCTTTCGCCCG
>NW_025233200.1:1688-2893 GCF_018294505.1 Triticum aestivum | reverse complement strand
ACTCCAGCCTATTTTTGCGTTCAGTATGCAATATTCAAAGCGACGTCATCAATTTCCAACAGGTTCTGACATCATTTGCTGTTTTTCAGTCATTTACCGATTTGTTTAGAGAGGTAAATGACGGTGAAATTGAAAATCACTACAAAATGAACTCTGAAAATGTTGGAACTTGGCATGGTATCATCATTTCGCCCGCATAGCATGTGCAAAAGAGTAGAGAGGGTCACGGCGAAAACTGGACGCACCTCGTGTACAAACTGGACAATCTCTTTTGGAGTATCAGGGTTTCGGACGAGAACTCATCTGTTACACGGGCACTTCAATGTTTTTTAAACTTATTTGAACTCCAGCCTATTTTTGCGTTCAGTATGCATCATTCAAAGAGACGTCATCAATTTCCAACACGTTCTGACATCATTTGCTGTTTTTCAGTCATTTACCGATTTGTTTAGAGAGCTAAATGATGGTGAAATTGAAAATTACTACAAAATGAACTCTGAAAATGTTGGAACTTGGCATGGTATCATCATTTCGCCCGCATAGCATGTGCAAAAGAGTAGAGAGGGTCACGGCGAAAACTGGACGCACCTCGTGTACAAACTAGACAATCTCTTTCGGAGTATCAGGGTTTCGGACGAGAACTCATCTGTTACACGGGCACTTCAATGTTTTTTAAACTTATTTGAACTCCAGCCTATTTTTGCATTCAGTATGCATCATTCAAAGCGACGTCATCAATTCCCAACAGGTTCTGACATCATTTGCTGTTTTTCAGTCATTTACCGATTTGTTTAGAGAGCTAAATGACGGTGAAATTGAAAATCACTACAAAATGAACTCGGAAAATGTTGGAACTTGGCATGGTATCATCATTTCGCCCGCATAGCATGTGCAAAAGAGTAGAGAGGGTCACGGCGAAAACTGGACGCACCTCGTGTACAAACTGGACAATCTCTTTCGGAGTATCAGGGTTTCGGACGAGAACTCATCTGTTACACGGGCACTTCAATGTTTTTTAAACTTATTTGAACTCCAGCCTATTTTTGCGTTCAGTATGCATCATTCAAAGTGACGTCATCAATTTCCAACATGTTCTGACATGATTTGCTGTTTTTCAGTCATTTACCGATTTGTTTAGAGAGCTAAATGACGGTGAAATTGAAAATCACTACAAAATGAACTCTGAAAATGTTGGAACTTGGCAT
>NW_025233200.1:1042-1678 GCF_018294505.1 Triticum aestivum | reverse complement strand
GACAATCTCTTTCGGAGAATCAGGGTTTCGGACGAGAACTCATCTGTTACACGGGCACTTCAATGTTTTTTAAACTTATTTGAACTCCAGCCTATTTTTGCATTCAGTATGCATCATTCAAAGCGACGTCATCAATTTCCAACACGTTCTCACATCATTTGCTGTTTTTCAGTCATTTACCGATTTGTTTAGAGAGCTAAATGACGGTGAAAATGAAATTCACTACAAAATGAACTCTGAAAATGTTGGAACTTGGCATGGTATCATCATTTCGCCCGCATAGCATGTGCAAAAGAGTAGTGAGGGTCACGGCGAAAACTGGACGCACCTCGTGTACAAACTGGACAATCTCTTTCGGAGTATCAGGGATTCGGACGAGAACTCATCTGTTACACGGGCACTTCAATGTTTTTTAAACTTATTTGAACTCTAGCCTATTTTTGCATTCAGTATGCATCATTCAAAGCGACGTCATCAATTTCCAACACGTTCTGACATCATTTGCTGTTTTTCAGTCATTTACCGATTTGTTTAGAGAGCTAAATGACGGTGAAATTGAAAATCACTACAAAATGAACTCTGAAAATGTTGGAACTTGGCATGGTATCATCATTTCTCCCGCATAGCATGTGCAAA
>NW_025233200.1:622-1032 GCF_018294505.1 Triticum aestivum | reverse complement strand
AAATGTTGGAACTTGGCATGGTATCATCGTTTCACCCGCATTGCATGTGCAAAAGAGTAGAGAGGGTCACGGCGAAAACTGGACGCACCTCGTGTACAAACTGGACAATCTCTTTCGGAGTATCAGGGTTTCGGACGAGAACTCATCTGTTACACGGGCACTTCAATGTTTTTTAAACTTATTTGAACTCTAGCCTATTTTTGCATTTAGTATGCATCGTTCAAAGCGACATCATCAATTTCCAACACGTTCTGACATCATTTGCTGTTTTTCAGTCATTTACCGATTTGTTTAGAGAGCTAAATGACGGTGAAATTGAAAATCACTACAAAATGAACTCTGAAAATGTTGGAACTTGGCATGGTATCATCATTTCACCCGCATAGCATGTGCAAAAGAGTAGAGGATGC
>NW_025233200.1:0-612 GCF_018294505.1 Triticum aestivum | reverse complement strand
TTTAAACTTATTTGAACTCCAGCCTATTTTTGCGTTCAGTATGCATCATTCAAAGTGACGTCATCAATTTCCAACATGTTCTGACATGATTTGCTGTTTTTCAGTCATTTACCGATTTGTTTAGAGAGCTAAATGACGGTGAAATTGAAAATCACTACAAAATGAACTCTGAAAATGTTGGAACTTGGCATACTGGACGCACCTCGTGTACAAACTGGACAATCTCTTTCGGAGTATCAGGGTTTCGGACGAGAACTCATCTGTTACACGGGCACTTCAATGTTTTTTAAACTTATTTGAACTCCAGCCTATTTTTGTGTTCAGTATGCAATATTCAAAGCGACGTCATCAATTTCCAACAGGTTCTGACATCATTTGCTGTTTTTCAGTCATTTACCGATTTGTTTAGAGAGCTAAATGACGGTGAAATTGAAAATCACTACAAAATGAACTCTAAAAATGTTGGAACTTGGCATGGTATCATCATTTCGCCCGCATAGCATGTGCAAAAGAGTAGAGAGGGTCACGGCGAAAACTGGACGCACCTCGTGTACAAACTGGACAATCTCTTTTGGAGTATCAGGGTTTCGGACGAGAACTCATCTGTTACAC
>NW_025233199.1:0-8387 GCF_018294505.1 Triticum aestivum | reverse complement strand
TTCGTTCCTGTGTCTGTCCCTTCGGGGAAATGTCACGCTTTGAGTACCGGAGTCCTGTTAGCCCGCTACAGCCCGGTTTACCGGAGTCCTGCTAGCCCAGTGCTACAGCCCGGACCCACTTGCTGATGACCGACACGTTCGAAGCTGGGTCATGGATGCCTGTCCCTGTAAGTCTGTGCCACTTTGGGTTTACGACTAGTCATGTCAGCCCGGGCTCTTTATCATATGGATGCTAGCGACACTATCATATACGTGAGCCAAAAGGCGCAAACGGTCCCGGGCAAAGGTAAGGCGACACCCGTGGGAACACCGTGCGTGAGGCCGCAAAGTGATATGAAGTGTTACCAGCTAGATCGATGTGACATCGAGTCGGGGTGCTGACAGCGTTGGTATCAGAGCCGGACTGCCTGTAGGTTCTCCAAGCCAAACTGGTCGATGTTGAGTCTAGAAATTCTTTAGTTATATGTAGGGGAATTGTTTGTGGGTTGGAACGTAAGGCTCTTTTTACTCCTTATACCTTATGACATTCTGATCTGAGTCAGTCCATTCTTCCACCGGGGGTTAAGGAATTAGGGTCTATTCTCCCTATCAGGATCACGTGTTACTAATCAGTAGTACCTTATAAGTTTGATGGTTACAAGCCTAGTTTAGTTCTACTACCACATTATGTTGCCAGTATGGTTTCAGAACTTTGATATGGTGATGTTGAGTGTGTACGAAATCCTTTGTCAAATGTCTCAAAATCCTTTTTGAGCATTTACAGCTGTTATGCTGCCGAAATTTTGCTAGAAATTCTAATGCCTTTGCATTATGATTATGCTTTCAGATGGCCACTCGCGACCTCAATCAAGTGGTTCGCCTGACTCGATGCTTAGATGTACCCGGCCATACTGCTAAGTTGGTCAGGGTAATGACTGAGGCTGGATACCGCTGGTATCCTGAGTACATGGTCGAAGAGCAATTCCGGGACTTCAATCAAAGCCAGTATCTCTGCACTGTCAGGATATTTCCATCTTATCCTGGATCCACCGAGCCTCTTCACTGCTCCTATGGACTCGGGGTTACTATTGAGATGGCTGTGCAGGACGCCGCCTACTCTATGATGACCATTATGCGAGTCAGATCTGGTTTATTTCGGGACTCTGATTTCCGATATATGCCAGGATCACTTCCGGGAGCACAAGGGTATCTCCAGGCTATCTATGCTGACCCCACTCAGGAGGATTCACGGACTCGCACCACTGCTGAGATGCTCGAGGATAAGGACCGTGAAAATCGGGCCTTGAGGTTAGAGCTCTTCAATACCCGTGCTGACCACTGGGCCACTTTGACTCGGTTCGCACCGGCGGTGCAAGCTGGATATTCAGATATGCGCGATCTCTATCCTGTGAGATCTGCTCTGCCAGACGTGATGGTTTGGCATGATGTAGGAGGCATCACCCCACCTCGCGGTCCCCGCAGGCCACCGTTTGTTGGTCCAAGGCCTCATCCTAGCCCCTATGGTCCACAAGCTCCGCGAGACCGTCTGTTTCCGGATGATCATGTTGAACTTCCAGGCTATGGAGGTGACTTCTACGAGGACTACTACGGATCGGTCTGAGTTAGTGGTAGTATCACTAGTTCGCACTAGCTGTGTCGTCTATCGTCCCGCGTGACTCGTGGGATATGACCTAGTTTGTACTCCTTCCGGAGGTGTAGAAAAATAATGTATAGGAGCTTGGAATGCCTCCGATGAGATGTAATCCTCTTTTCACCGTAATAGTACTTTGTTTGGTCTTGTACTAAACCCTGTATGGTGTGTATGACGATGGAATAAAGAAGCAGTTTCTGTATCTACCATGTCATACGGATGATCATCTTGCATTTCGAGTTATTCCTTACATTTTATCCTATGTCGGAATCTTATCATCCTGACTAAATCGTTGTCTTGTTTACCTAGGATGGTCAACACGCGCGCTAACCCTGCTTCTCAAGAGCAGGCCGAAGGCAGTGAAGGTAGGAATGAAAATCTGCCTCATCCTCCTTCCCTAGCCGAGGTTATGATGGAAGCTGAGAGAAACAAGCGGGAGACCAACCGTTTGTTGGAGCGTATTGAACAGAACACAGCACACCATCAGAGGACTAACGTGGTGTCACTCAGTGATTTTATCAAATTGCATCCACCCACGTTCCACCACTCCGTCGAGCCTCTCGACGCTGATGACTGGCTTCGCAGTATCGCTCACAAACTGCGTTCCGCGCTGGTAGCGGAGGCTGACAAGGTCACCTTTGCTGCATATCATCTTGAAGGCCCCGCCAGTCTATGGTGGGAAAATTATGGAGCTATGCGCCCAGCGGGCCATGTCACTACTTGGGCTGAGTTCAGCGAGGCTTTCCGTGAACATCACATTCCGGAGGGTCTCATGGACCGTAAACGTGAAGAATTTTGCAGTTTCACCCAAGGCCGACTTTCTGTGGATGTTTACAGCAGGGAGTTTGGTAATCTCGCACGATATGCAACTGAGGAAGTTTCTACTGACGCCAAGAAGCAAGCAAGGTTCCGTAAGGGCCTTAGTCCTGAGCTTCGCCGCGACCTCCGTCTGCATGAGTGCACATCTTTTCAGAAACTTGTCAACAAAGCCATCAGTGCTGAAACTGGTCAGACTGACTATGACGCAACACGCAAGCATGGCCGTGACATGGGTTCCTCATCCGGTGCTGGTCCTCAGAAGCGCCGCGTGTGGGTGCCCAACACCGCCCTGCCACCCAGGTTCACACCGAGGCCATCTTTCCAGGCGCCTCGCCCCGTTCAACAGTCTGCTCCAGCCAAGCCCTATGGGGGTCCAACCAATAATGCTCCTCCACGTACCAGTTCCGTGACTTGTTTCAAATGTGGGGAATCTGGTCACTATATGCGTGAGTGTCCCGAGACCAACCCCAATCAATCTGCTAAAGCTGTTGGCCGTGGCAAGCCGACAGGGAAAGTGTTCCACGCCAAGCCGATCACCGCTTCACGTGGCCATGTCAACTGTATCTCTGCCGAAGAAGCTCAAGAGGATCCCAACGTCGTTCTCGGTACGCTTCTTGTTAATTGCCACCCGGCATCTGTTCTTTTCGATACAGGAGCCTCTCATTCTTTTATATCTGAAAACTATGCTCGCTTGCATAACGTCGCATTCGGTGATATGCCAACCTCTATGGTAATTCAAACTCCGGGATCCAAATGGCAAACCTCTAGAGTAAGCCATGGAAATGAAATCCAAGTCGACAGACTTGTTTTTCTCGCATCTTTGATAGCCCTTAAATCTTCAGATATTAATATCATTTTGGGTATGGACTGGATGTCAGCTCATCAAGCCAAAATTGATTGCTTCTCTAGGACTGTTCAACTCACCCATCCTTCGGGGAAGATAGTCAATGTCTTGACCCGAATAGCCAAGCGACAATTATATTCTCTTAACGCCAGCCCTTTGCCAGACCTTGAGGACGTGCCGGTAGTCTGTGACTTTCCGGATGTCTTTCCAGAGGAATTGCCAGGTGTTCCACCTGACAGGGATGTTGAGTTCGTAATAGATCTCATTCCAGGAACCGTTCCGATTGCTAGAAGACCCTATAAGATGGCACCCCTAGAACTAGCCGAGCTTAAGAAACAACTCGATGAGTCCTTGAAAAAGGGTTTCATCCGACCTAGCTCATCTCCGTGGGCTTGCCCCGTCCTATTCGTTAAGAAGAAGGATGGTACGGACCGGATGGTTGTAGATTACCGACCTGTCAATTTGGTCACAATCAAGAACAAATATCCACTTCCCAGGATCAACGATCTGTATGATCAGCTCGCTGGATCCTCAGTCTTCTCCAAGATGGATTTGAGGTTGGGCTACCATCAAATAAAAATCAGAAACGGGGACATTCCTAAAACGGCCTTTGTTACTCGTTATGGCCAATACGAGTACACCGTCATGTCCTTCGGTTTAACCAACGCTCCAGCCACCTTTTCTCGGTTAATGAACTCAATCTTCATGGAGTATTTGGATAAATTCGTCGTAGTTTATCTCGATGATATACTCATCTACTCCAAGAACGAGGAAGAACATGCCGAACATTTAAGGCTAGTGTTGAAGAAACTTCGAGAACATCGCCTTTATGCCAAATTTTCAAAATGTGAATTCTGGTTGTCAGAAGTGACCTATCTGGGTCATGTAATATCTGGTAAAGGTATTGCTGTTAACCCTAAGCGAGTTCAAGCCGTCCTTGATTGGACTCCGCCTGAATCGGTCAAGCAAGTTCGGAGTTTTCTAGGCTTAGCGAGCTATTGTCGTCGCTTTGTCGAGAACTTCTCCAAAGTTGCTAAACCTCTAACCGAACTCCTCAAGAAAGATAAGAAGTTCGAATGGACTCCACAATGTGAGCACAGCTTTCAGGAACTGAAAAGACGCCTGACCTCTGCTCCCGTGCTGGTACCGCCAGACTTCTCCAAGGACTTTGTTATCTACTGCGACGCCTCGCGACAAGGACTAGGTTGCATTCTTATGCAAGATCGACACGTAATTGCTTACGCTTCACGGCAATTGCACCCACATGAGGAGAATTATCCTACTCATGATCTAGAGCTTGCAGCCGTAGTCTATGCACTTAAGACCTGGCGACATTACCTCCTTGGTAATCGTTGCGAAATATTCACTGATCACCAAAGCCTGAAGTACATTTTCACCCAACCGGATTTGAATCTCAGGCAGAGACGTTGGGTTGAATTGATCACAGACTTCGACTTAGGAATAACCTACACCCCAGGGAAAGCCAACGTCATGGCTGATGCGCTAAGTCGTAAATCTTATTGTAACAACCTGATGTTACAACAAAGTCAACCGCTTCTCCATGAGGAATTTCGGAAGCTTAACCTTCACATTGTTCCTCAAGGTTTTCTTTCCACCTTGGTAGCAAAACCTACTCTCACGGATCAAATCATTGCTGCCCAAAAGCGAGATAAGGGAATATCTAAAATCAAAGAGAACATTGCTAGCGGAGGTGCTAGTTGTTTCTCCACTAATGATCATGGTGTTGTGTACTTTGAGAACCGTCTAGTGGTTCCCAAGAACCAGCATCTACGGCAGTTGATCCTTAAGGAGGCTCATGAATCTCCTCTCACCATTCATCCCGGTAGCACTAAAATGTATCAGGACCTACGCCAGAGGTTCTGGTGGACTAGGATGAAGAGAGAAATTGCTCAGTATATTGCAAATTGCGACGTCTGTCGTCGTGTAAAAGCAGAGCACCAACGGCCTGCTGGCACCCTTCAACCCTTAGCTATTCCTGAATGGAAATGGGATAAATTGGTATGGATTTCATTACCGGTTTTCCCAGGACCAAGAGAGGGAATAATGCTATTTTCGTCGTGGTCGATCGTCTTTCCAAAGTAGCCCATTTCTTACCTGTTCGTGAGAGTATAACCGCTAGTCAGCTGGCAGATTTGTACATCTCTCGAATAATGTCCCTCCATGGTGTTCCTTTGGAAATTAACTCGGATCGAGGAAGTCTTTTCACCTCTCGATTTTGGGAAAGTTTCCAAAATGCTATGGGAACTCGTCTCTCCTTTAGCACCGCTTTCCACCCTCAGTCGAGTGGTCAAGTGGAACGCGTCAACCAGATTCTAGAAGACATGCTTCGAGCCTCTGTTATCTCATTCGGAATGGACTGGGAGAAGTGCCTTCCATTTGCCGAATTCGCCTACAACAACAGCTATCAATCTAGCTTGGGTAAAGCCCCTTTTGAAGTTCTCTATGGACGACGATGTCGAACACCCCTTAACTGGTCAGAGACCGGGGAAAGACAATTCTTTGGCCCGGATATGATTCAGGAAGCAGAAGAACAAGTTCGTATCGTTCGTGAAAAGTTGAAAACAGCCCAATCTCGTCAAAAGAGTCAATATGACCGAAAACATAAGGCTATGACTTTCGAGGTTGACGAGAAGGCTTATCTTCGGGTTACCCCTCTGAAGGGAACCCACTGTTTCGGTATCAAAGGCAAATTGGCTCCTCGTTACATTGGACCTTTTCGCATTCTCGCCAAACGAGGAGAAGTTGCCTACCAGTTGGAACTACCTCCGCACCTCTCCAGAGTTCACGATGTCTTCCACGTTTCTCAACTCAGGCGTTGCTTCTCGGATCCTATCCGTGGAGTGGACCACGAAACGCTTGATCTCCAAGATAATCTTACATATCGAGAGTACCCCATTCGTATCCTCGATCAGGCCGAACGTACCACCCGACGTCATAATATCAAGTTTCTCAAAGTTCAATGGTCGCACCATTCTGAGGATGAAGCAACCTGGGAAAGGGAGGATCGTCTTCGACTCGAGTATCCCGCCTTCTTCCCGGAGGAACCCAAATCTCGGGACGAGATTCTTTTGAGTGGGGGTGAGTTGTCACATCCTAGTTAGCCATGCATTAGAGTGTTGCATCATGTTTACTCTTTCATCAGAAACTTGAAATGGGGATCTGTGAAACCCTCAGAATCATTTTGAAAATGACCCAAATAAAAATTTCTCCAAAAGGATCCAAGAAAATGCTCATGTTGCTCTCTGAAAATATTGGACAGAGATAAAAATCAAACCAATATTTTTAGTGGCTCATGGACATTTATTTTGGGCAATTGGAATTAATGCATAAATATTTGCATTGGAAATATATTTCTATATATATTAATATATGTCCAAATATTATGCCAACTATAAAGGAGCTCTGGAATAATATATCTAGCCCCTGCAAAAATTGGCATAAGTTAAATAAATGATTTAATATATTATTTAAATCAAAACAAATGTCAGAAATTAGAAAACAAAAAAAGAAATAACAGGAGGAGCTTACCTGGGCTCCTCCCTGTGCGGCCCAGCCAGCTGGCCGGCCCAGCAAGCCAGCCCAGCCCACCACCGCCGTCGTCCTCCTGGCGCCAGTCGGCCAGGCGTGTGGCCGGCGCGCGCGCACGGCCGGAGCGCCACGCCACCAGCTCGTCTGCCTGCCTCCCCCGCCAGCGCGACGCCGCGGCGCTTCTTCTCGGTGCCGCCCCGATCCCCTGGCCTTATCCCCCCTCTCTCTCCCGTGCTGCTCCCTCTCTCTCTCTCACGGCCGAACACCACCGTCGCCGCCGTTCGCCATAGCCACCGTCTCCGACCACCCCTCGCTCCCCCGACTAGCTCAGGAGCTCCGCCTCGACTCCCTCTTCCTCCCCACCGCTCCACAGGTCTCCGGAAGCCCTGCATCGCCGCCACGTCGCCGTTCCCCTCTTCGGGCTCCGACCGTCGTCGCCGTCGAATTCGCCATCACCAGCGCGTCCCCGAGCCCGCTAACCATCCCTGCAGCTCTGCGGTGAGCCCCCGGATCGTTTCCCCCTTCTCCCCTGGTCTCTTCCGACCTCTAGGCCCTAGCCCCACCTCGGCCGAGAGCTCCACGCCGCCGGCGATGTCGCCGTCGTGGCCACGGTCGCCGTAGCGATCAACCGAGCACACCATCGTGCTCCACACCTCACTAGGAGCACGTAGCACGCACCAACACCTCCCCTAACGCCCTGCAACGCAGATTCCGACCGCACCCGAACTCCAGCCGCCGCAGCCGAGCTCGCCGCCGTCAACTCCGGCCACCCCGAGCCCAACCACCACCACCAATAGTCGCGGCTCAACCTCAGCAACACGTAGATGCCTTCCGCCGTCCATTTGGTTGCCGGAATGGCAAAAAGCACTTTCGCCGCCGTCTCGGACCTCGCCGGCGTCATGTCGCCGGTGGGGTTTGACTTGTCCGACCTGGGGTTTGACCCCCCTAGGGTCACTGACGCGTGGGCCCTGTTGGACAGGTGGTTAGTTAGTCCTAATTACCGTTAGTCAACCCCCCCTGACACTGACAGTGGGCCCCAGCGCCACTAATCCCTAATTAGGATTAATTTAAACCTGTTAAACCCCCCTGTCACTGACGTGTGGCCCCCACACGTCAGGTTTGACTTCAGCCAGCCGCAGTTGACCACTGACGTCATGCTGACGTCAGGCTGACGCAGTAATTGAATTTCTGGATTTAATTTAAATCAGGAAATTCCAGAATATTATTTAAACTTCAAAAATTCATAACTTTTATTCTGTAACTCCAAATTGGACAAATTATATATGAAAAATGATCAGAAAAATCCAATCTACCCATCTGTACTATTTTCATGCATGATCAAACAAGTTAAATTGATGTTTTAAGCAGAACAAGGAAAAGCACTTTAAAAGGCCATATTTGAATTTGAAATTTGAATCTTTGATTCAAATTTGTTCAAACCCTTCTGGTTCTAGTTGCATTAGCCCAACACACTCATATTGCCATGTTTCATGCATGCATCATATTGTTGCACATTGTTTGGTGATGCTTGTGTATCGATGTCCT
>NW_025233198.1:0-8388 GCF_018294505.1 Triticum aestivum | reverse complement strand
GGGGGGGGGGGAAGCTTACTAATGGCGCACCGCGTGGTTGTGCGCCATTACTAGTTAGAACTAGTAATGGTGCACTTCGGTCGGATGCGCCATTAGTATGTATGCAAAAATAAAAAAAAAATTATCACTAGTGGCGCACCTTTTTTGTGGTGCGCCATTAGTGTCTTCCACACTAATGGCGCATCACCAACTGGTGCGCCATTAGTATATAGTAGTGGCGCACTACTTCCCTGGTGCGCCATTAATGTCAATCCTATCTACAGCCCTTTTCCTGGTAGTGCATAGAGAAAAAATAAACTAATAACTGGATGTATTTTTAAGGATAACTTTAGGCATTTCCATACGTCTCTGATTGATTATTTTCAACGGCGACTGGACTACAATCAGAACCATTCATCAGTCGCTAAGCTATCACAAGACGTCAACAAGACTTGTCATAATTCAAACTTTCCACATGGTGCTTTTATTATGGAAGATTTCAAGAGCTTATTAATGTAGAATAATGCATATTTCTGTAGTTACACATGTATAATTCAATCCAAGAATAGTAGGAATCTAAGGCTGGAGAAAAATGAGGGCACCTGTTTGGTAAATGGAAAGCATAGTCTAAACAATGATAGCGTTCATTCATTTCCAGAAACCACAGAACTTTCCTAGCCACAGAACACGGAAGAAGTTTCAGCGGTAGCTGGAAGTCCTACTCAGGCACACAGCTATCATGACAAGCACAGCATCAGTACATATTCGAGTTTAAAGCATAGAAGTGACCACTTTCTATACTCCCTGCCTTCTCTTCTTCCATCTTCATCTCCAATACATACCATGGACTTCACTAAATTCCTTATCACACTGCTGCTGGTCTGTCTTCTAATCTATGAATCCTATGTGGATGCAGCATCGGAAGAACAAGATTTCTCAAGAACTTGTTCATCTCACCACTGCAGCAAACATGGACCTGAGATCCGGTTCCCGTTCCGGCTTTCGATCAACCCACCATCATGTGGTGCACCAGGCATGCAGTTATCATGCTCGGGGCATGACACAATCCTGGATCACCATGTTCTTGGCCCTTGCAGAGTGACTGAGATCTATTACAGGCACCGTGTCATCAACGTCGTCCCGCTAGTGGAACCATCAATGCAATGCCCACTTCAGAAGCTCATCTCAAGAAACTTAGCAACTGATGTCTACGAACAACCTCAATCATCATTTCCTACAACCCTAGTACGTTGTTCAAGAGATTTCATACCAATAGATCAAGATAGTATAGTTGGCCCAGCCTTTTGTCTGGGCAACAACGCTAGTCAATTCTGGTATTTGGCATCAGCTTCTGCATACATGTCTGATGTTCCATGGGACTGTGTGGCCGTTTCTAAAGATATACCGATACCCTTCACCTATGATAAACATGGCATAAATTACGATGAGTTCACCTTCAATGAAAAAGCCAATAGAGTCATCAACATTGGTGAAACAACATTCAAATGGTACGGCAATAACATTACGAATGCCTGCCAACAGTGTGAATATGAAGATCAACACTGTGGATTCAACTCACGAACGCATCAAGCATTCTGCCAGCAGCAAGGTATTGTTTCTTTCCCTAGTTGGAATCCCATATATCATTATGGCGTGTCAATTTATTTTGGAACACCATTCTAGATTTTCTGTTTCTCCATCTACTAGTTTGTCGATCTCTTATATTCTGATGTTGACTGTTTTTAATCTTCCGACAAACTTTTCACCTATAGTCAAATTATTTAACAAACAAAACTGTAGTGCAAACCAGAGAAATCGTTAACTTGTTCAAGGACATACAGTCTCTAAGTTCCCACAGAAAAGTTCGTCAAGAGATGGAAGTGCCAAGTTATATAGCCAAACTTATGACGGTTGACTAATTTGTAAAATTTTCACCAAACAAAGGTAAGAGATAAACCTTAATTGACCATTCCCAGATTGCTTTAGTTTTTTAGGGTGTGTTTGGTTTGTGCGCAAGTTTGCCCTACCAAAAATTTGGCTATAAGAGATAAACCTTAATTAACCATTCCTAGATTGCTTCAGTCTTTTAGAGTGTGTTTGGTTTGTGCCCAAGTTTGCCCTACCAAAAATTTGCCTAGCCAAGAATTTGATGGAGCTTTTCCTTGCCCATGAGTTGGCAAACATTGGCTAGAAAAATGAACAACAGCATGCCAAAAGGTTGGCAATCATCCATACAAAGACCAATGTTTTGGCCATGACCAAAAAATTGGTACGGTAGATTTTGGTGGCAATCCAAACATACCCTTAGATCTGAAGATAAAGCTTCGTTTGAGCACAAGGTCCAAACGTATTTTGTAGAAGTAAATGATGTAGTTCTTCTTTTTTGGTCTACATTAAATCATAGCAAAACTAACGATCTTCTAACTACATGCAGGTACGCATGTCATCCTAGTTGCAGGTAATGCAACTTTTATTCCTTTTTCCACACTAAATGAAATTCATATTGCTTGCCACCACAACTCTTTTGTGTCTTATTGCAATAAGAGTCAGAAACAAATGGATTCTTATCTGAATGCAACTCGCTAATTTCCTTTTTTTTTAATCAGCAGCCTCATCTGTAGCTGCATTTGTAGTTCTTTCATTGATTGTGGCCACTGTGATATATCTCTCCTTGAAGTCAAGGTACAATGAAGAGATAAATATGAAGGTTGAAATGTTTCTCAAGGCATATGGCACATCGAAACCTACAAGATACAATTTCCCTGATGTTAAGAAGATAGCAAGAAGGTTCAAGGATAAACTCGGTCAGGGCGGATTCGGAAGTGTGTACAAAGGCAAGCTACCAAATGGAGTACCTGTGGCAGTCAAGATGCTAGAGAGTTCTACAGGAGAGGGGGAGGAATTCATCAATGAAGTTGCAACCATTGGACTAATCCACCATGCAAATATCGTACGCCTCTTGGGCTTTTGCTCTGAAGGAATGAGGCGGGCTCTTATTTACGAATTCATGCCTAACGAGTCACTGGAGAAATACATATTCTCACACATTTCCGATATTTCTCGACAGCTCCTTGCACCCAACAAAATGCTAGATATTGCTCTAGGCATTGCCCGAGGAATAGAATACCTGCATCAAGGGTGCAACCAGCGCATTCTCCACTTTGACATCAAACCACATAACATCTTGCTGGACTACAACTTCAACCCAAAGATCTCAGACTTTGGCCTTGCCAAGCTGTGTGCAAGGGACCAGAGCATCGTCACCTTGACTGCAGCAAGAGGCACCATGGGATACATCGCACCAGAGGTATACTCTCGGAACTTTGGAGGGGTGTCTTACAAGTCGGATGTATACAGTTTCGGCATGCTGGTATTGGAAATGGTGAGTGGAAGGAGGAATTCAGATCCTGGTGTTGAGAACCAGGACGAGATATATCTCCCGGAGTGGATCTACGAGAGAGTAATCAGTGGGCATGAATGGGAGCTTACTTTGGAAATGACAGCAGAAGACAAGGAGAAGATGAGACAGCTGACTATTGTGGCACTGTGGTGCATCCAATGGAACCCGAAGAATCGGCCATCAATGACAAAGGTGGTAAACATGTTAACAGGGAGGTTGCAGAACCTGCAGATTCCCCCCAAGCCCTTTGTGTCGTCTGAAAATCATACTGTGCCACAAAACACGATGAACACATGAACACTCATTGTGTATTTTTATGTATCATTACACATCTGAGGGAACTTATTCCACATCTGTGTTGCAAACTGTAATGCCTTGTACTTCTATTTCGAATGTTAATTCGACCACATACTGAACTGAACTACATGGGTCACCTGATCTGTACCTTTATTATTGTATTGCTACATGGATCACCTGATCTGTACCTTATCATGTTGTAATGCTATTAATTAGAAACATATGGCGCTGGATTTGTCAACACTGAATAATGAGAACTTGTTAAATTAGAGTACTAGTATCCTGTCATTGCTGTGATTTTATCCCCTTTCAGTCAGAAACTGTGGCCATTTCCCTGTGAGAATCACAAGATGACCCTGTAAGATCTTTCTAGTACAGTGATGCGCAGATGGCCTCAGCTAATCATGCCACTGCCTCAGCTACTACTAGAAACGCAGCATTTCTGTTCTGAAATCAAAAGGAGAGCAATGGGGATTACTCACCATGGCAATGGGGATTACTCAGCTACTTCCTCGGTAAGACGCGAGGGAAGCGGGGTACTCGGCAAGACGAGAACTCGGAGAATCTGAGCTGCGCGGGCGGAACGGCCTCCGGTGGGCAGCCACGGCTTGACTGCGTCGCCGGAGTAAGCACTTGCCGGCGGCCGGCCGCCGACTAGGGTAGATACGGGCACCCGCTGGCCGTTGGGGATAAGGCGCCTGAGTTGGGTCGGTCTCCTCTGTAGAAATGGGCAATGAGAATTGATTGTTGGGCCGGTCCGCGGTCTGGGCTGTGGAACGGCGCAGAGCTCATCGTATTGGCTAGCCATCCACTGGTACTCTTTTACAAAAAAACATCCACTGGTACCTTTTCCGTTTTCTCAAAACAAAAACAGAAAACCACTGCTACGTTTTCCATTAAAAGAAAAACCAAGTCACTAGTACGTTACCTAAAAATGGAGGGAAATATTAAAATTTTGATGTTCGCTGGGATGGCATGGCAAATTAGACGGTAGGAAATCGCCATCCTCGTGATAACATAAATTTTCTTGAAAAACATTCAACTAGTAATGCTCTCCTAGCGGGCGTTTGCTGTTTTTTTTTCGAGAGTATACGTTTGCTGGTTGTCAAAATCAAAAAAAAAATCCACTGGTACAATATTCTAAGAAAAAGCCACAGGTGCGTTCTAATAACTTCACCTTTCTATATTTGTGTATTTCTAAAAAAAATGTAACAAATATCTTTAAAAAAATATGATTTTATTTTTCTATTTAGTTTCGGAAAGTCATAAGGCCATATATTATGTATCACAAGCCCTGCAAAATCCACCATCGTCATAGAGAAAGAAAATCACATATCCAAATTCTTAGTGGTGCCGAACTTATTCCTCTTGCATCTTCCTATAGTGCGCCGTGAACAAAGCTCGTTGCCTCCACTGAAGCTTTGTCTTTGTGTAGCAAACTTGTTTTAACCGAGTCGCTTGTAGAAGTAGCGGTCGATGAGTCGGTGATGTAGACTAGAATATGCAGGCGTCCGCAATCTCCATAGCAAATCGCCACCCTCGGATAAGGAGACACCAAAAGGAACAGGTAGATACTCCAAAGATTACAACGTCAACCGAACCCATGATACATCGGAGACCAAATCCGATCGGATCAAGGAAGATCCATCGGAGACACACCATCACATACCTCCGTCGATACTATGTGTGCAAAGCAATGTCACTGCAACAACCATGACACATAGACTCACTACAACCAGCATGACGCGCGGGGACAACACAAAAAAGGGATCTCACAGGCGCACCCAAAGCCGCCCCATGACGGTTGCCCCGGGCATGCTAACAATTTTTAAGCTTTTCTTTACCAAATTAAACTTTGCAACAAAATAGGTTGTCTAGATGTGCAACTAGGTGAGCAACCTATATGATGCAATAACAACTAGCACACAAGCAAGCAAAGGATGTAAAACAAGTAGGCTTGCAAAAGTAAAGGCACGAAATAACCAAGAGTGGAGCCGGTGGAGACGAGGATGTGTTACCGGAGTTCCTTCCTTTTAAGGGGAAGTACGTCTCCGTTAGAGCGGTGTGGAGGCACAATGCTCCCTAAGAAGCCACTAGCGCCACCGTATTCTCCTCACGCCCTCACACGATGCGAGATGCCGTGATTTCACTATTGGTGCCCTTGAAGGCGGCGACCGAACCTTTACAAACAAGGTTGGGGCAATCTCCACAACAATCGGAGGCTCCCAACAACAACAACACCACGAAGCTTCACCACAATGGAGTATGGCTTCGAGGTGACCTCAACCGTCTAGGGTGCTCAACACCCAAGAGTAACAAGATCCGCAAGGGATAAGTGGGGGGAATCAAATATCCTGTGGTGGAAGTGTAGATCGGGCCCTTGTCACCCAATCCCAAGCAAATCAACAAGTTTGATTGGCTAGGGAGAGAGATCGGGCGAAAATGGAGCTTGGAGCAACAATGGAGCTTAGAGGTGGAAGAGGTAGTCAACTAGAGGTAGAAGACACCCCTTATATAGTCGTGGGAAAAATCCAACCGTTATCCACATGTTCAGCCCGCGACGCACGGTACTACCGCTCCATGGGCGCGGTACTACCGCGAGGCTGCGCGGTACTACCGTGGAGGACTACGGTACTACCGCGACAGCAGCACATGCCGGAACTAGCCTGATCAGGGGGCAGTACTACCGCTTGCGCGGTACTAACGCTCCCCCTTGCGGTACTACCGCAAGGCAGGGGAGTCACTGCCCGGGAAGGGCGCGGATGAAATAAATTACATCCGTGCCTACTTCCGCTGAAACTGGGGTGGTACAAAAACCCGACGTGGTACTACCGCTCGCGAGGCGCGGTACTACCGGCGCGGGCGCGGATGTAAAGAATTACATCCGCGCCTACTACCGCGACTCTGCGGTACTAGGTAGGAGGGCCACGGTACTACGACTCCTAGGGAGCGATACTACCGTGGGCCCCCGCGGTACTACCGCGCTGGACGAGCGGTACTACCGTGGGGGCGCGGATGTAAAAAATTACATCCGCCCTTACTACCGCACCGGAGCGGCACAAGGCCTGGGTGCCGCGGTACTACCGCTCCAGAGGGGCGGTACTACTGTGACACACAACGGTACTACCGCTTGTACTTGCGGTACTACCGCAAGTACAGCAGTAGTTGTCAGATTTCCGCACAACCAAGATAACGAACGGCAGCTCCAAAGTGCAGGGAAAGGAGGGACAAGTGTACGTGTTGATTCCACCCAAACCTTTCCGACGCGGACCCCCTCTTAATAGTACAGCTCTCCTACGACTCAACTCCACCAAAGAGAAACGTAGAACAACGCCGACTTCAATAGTCTCCGAGGGGCACCGAATCGTCTCGTGCCTAGTGATGAAGTATCTGAGAAACTCAAGGCACACGATTAGTCCGCAAAAGCATTGTCATCAATCACCAAAACACCTAAGGGATAAATATGCCCTTACAATCTCCCCCTTTTTGGTGGATTGATGACAACACGGGATTTGCACATAGATAAGATAATTTAGAGCAGGGGCAAACCCCACCTCTCTAAAATATAGACGGGCTCCCCCTAGATGTGTGCACTTTAGATGAATGCTTTGGACTGCATAGCACACATACTAGGATCAACACTCCCCCTATATTTTAGAGACCAAGGCATGATAATAAGCATAGCATAGCATGATAATAAGCATAGCACAGCATAAAGATAGCACAACATGACACAAGCTTGCTAGGATAGATAGAGTGCATATGTCTTACACCATACGAAGTAAAGTAATCAAGGTTCAAATGAGAAAGCAGCAAATAGTTCAATTGAGAAAGCAGCAAACACACGACACACACGACTCGCAAACTCGCAAATCCCTACACTCTCTCCCCCTTTGGCATCGAGACGCCAAAAAGGCAGAGAGGACACCTACACACACAAGAGGTGGCTTAAGCAGAGAACTCGTCCCAATCCTCTTCGTCGGACTCCTCTGCAACTGGAATGGTCTCCTCGACATCCTCCTCAGAATCAGTCCACCTGTAGCCTTGCTTCTCCATCCACTCGGCCTCAGGAGTGATGCGCTCCTCAGACCCGCCAGACACTTCCTCACCATAGAGCTGCAAGATCTTGTTGTGCCGGCGACGACTCTCCTTGGACTCCACGTGAGTCCTGTACTGCCCCTTGGCTTGCATGCAGAAAAGAGACTTCATCTTATCCTTCAACTTCTTGGTCCATGATGGCCTAGAGACACTCTGGGAGGGCCTAGCAGTACGGCCCTCAGCAACATCCTCGGCGCCAGCATCCTCCTCATCAACAGCAACCCTAGCAGAAGTCGCCTCGGCACGAGTAGCGGTGTTGGCCCAGTTGGATTTGATACGCAGACAAATGGGCTCATGGCGAATCCAGTCTGGAGCAAGGAACTCCTCATCAGGGTACGTCTTCTCCCAAGTCTTCGAGATCAGCCGAAACAGATAGGGCCCATAGATAGGCACCTTGCGGTTGAACACTGCAAACCGAAGCTCACACCACATGATGTGTGAGACATCAAGTGGCTGAGACTGAGTCGAACGAGCCTCCTGGCAAATGAGCATCATATCCACCATATAGGCATGAACCTTGTCTTTGTCACCGATGCGTGGGAACAAGGAGTTGCGGAAGATGCGATACATGATATCCAGAAAGGGGTTGAGTACCAAAGTTGTCTTGCCATTGG
>NW_025233197.1:0-8390 GCF_018294505.1 Triticum aestivum | reverse complement strand
GCAGACCACCCCTGCACCTCTGCAGCGGACCTGCTCCACATCTCCTACAACCATGACTACGTCTGCTTCACGACGAGATGCTCGCGGCAGTGCGGGCCTCCGACGCCATCCTGCTCGGCGCGATAGGAGGGTGAGTGGAAACGATCTGGCAATAGAAATTAGTTCAGAAGTTGTGATGTGCATCTGTGACTTTTAGTTTCAGTAAATGGACGCTGATGTTGTGCTTGCATGTATAAGTGGGACAACAGTGAGAAGCATCTCAAGCCTGAGACCGGGCTGCTCAACATCCGTGCCGGGCTCAGCGTGTTCGCCAATCTGCGGCCAGCCACGGTGTTGCCGCAGGTATATATCCCTATCTTGTTTCAGCTTCAGTGCATTTCACATAAGTACTATGCTTTACTCGACAGCACTGCCTTTCGTACTCTAGTTTGCTAGTTGCATCCAAGGCCATGTATCGAACACATCAGATTGTCTCCTGCATCCCCAATGTAATCTCTAGTAGCGGCACATAGTTTAACCAAGCAGCAAAATACTAGCAAATGTAGCCATAGCTGCAGGATTTGGGATGGGTGGACTTGTTTAATTCACTTAAGAATAATAATGTCCTGTGTAACTACTTCCCTCTCTGCTCAGTTAACTAGCTAGCTCACTGGTTGTTGCTGTGGTGGTTTAGGGTCCTGGAGAACGCTTGTAGGGACGACAAGGAGATGCGCGCCATCCTTGGCGACAGCATCGGCAACCTAGAGCTCATGAAGCAGAGGGTGCATTTTTCTGTAATAATAAATTACCAGGGTCTTGATTCTTGGGGCCTCAAAGTGCAGTGCGTCTGCTGTGCTAAAATTGTAGAGCTTTGTGTGCTTGCTGTGCAGATACAAGAGAGGGTGCGCGCGAAAGGCAGGGAGGGGTTCAACAGGCCCAAGACGGGCTCCGTCGCCGCGTTCAAAGTCAGCTTCCGAGAGTGAGTTGTTGCGTAGATGATGAACACACATGTATTGTTATCTTCTAGGCATGCATGATAGCTGAAAGTGATTCTGGACAGCTTCAATGACTTCGTTGACTGATTCGTTGTTGGTGAACTTGGTGATATTGTGCATGTAGATCATGATGTACCAGCTCTGCAATGGCGTTGCTTTCTGCCACGAACGCGGTGTCCGGGACCATGACCTCGAGCCACACAACCTGCTCATGGGTGGATGCGCTGGTATCCTCTGGTCTGATCCCAGCAAGAGGTAGTCTTCTCTTCTCTTTATCAACCAAAGGCACTTTCTTTTCTCATGGATGGATGGGACTCCATTAATTTAGTATCAATTCAGGTGTTAGTATGCTATTGATGCTCGTGTTAATGCCATGCTTTTTGTCTTGTCATGTCCTGAAATTAAGTGGCAGCATCAAATGCAAATCTATTAGTGTTGTTAAACTACTGGTAGGCTAGCTACAAACTGACTTGTTATTTTCTTCTCTAGCAAATTGTATACATGAATCTCTAGTTGGCCATAAATTTGACATATTGATTTACATATGCATACACATGACTATTTCTGTACACTGAATATTTAAGCTTCTGCCTAGCTTACCAAAATTATGTATACAGAGCTGCACGTTTTAACACTAGAAATCAGTTTCTCTAGCATATATAATAGAAATACAGAAGTGCTTCTTTCCATATTAGAGCTGTGCTTGGCTAATTTTTCCATGTGATGACTACCACTTTTACAGGTAACGCTGATGGTTTCGGAGATACTCGTAAAGAAGAGTTGTACAATGCATGTGCTACTCTTAAGGTACTTGGGGTCCTTCACTTCTCCATAGTAGATTGTTTCCAACCTTTGAACTCCTAGGAGATTTTAACACAAATTGTAACAGATGATTCCCTTAATAGACAATGCATGTGCTACTCTTAAGAATTTAATAAGTGCATGCTATACTGTTGCTTACTAGGCCAGAAGTGTTTTTTTATGCTAGAAGTCATTAGTAGATCATGAGCAGAGTGAAGCCTAGAATTGCTGCTGCACAAATAGATTGCTTGCCACTTTGCTACCTGAAACAGAGCCTCGATTCCATTCAGATGCTTTTCTGACTCTTTATTTATTAGCGGCCCGTGTAAGAACAAAAATAAATAAAGCTCCAATTAAGTATGGTATTTTGTTTTTATTTCATGCTCTTTGTAGCTGACGGGTTGGGCTGTGCTTGGATGGGCCATGTTGTAGCTTACAGTTTGGTGTTGCACATGGTCTTTTTTAATTTTCATTTGATGATTAGGATACACCCCTGTCTCATTTTTCAGAAGTATTTAACTCTGTTATCCACTTGCTTGGTTTAAGGGAGATTCACATGACTAGGGGATGCTATACGTGGTCCAATAAACAGGAAAACCCAACCCTTGAAAAATTAGATAGAGTGTTGATGTCTCTTGATTGGGAAGATTTATTTCCCCTCGCTTCGGTGAGTAAGCTGGTGAAAGAACTATCGGACCACAATCCCCTTTTATTGGATGGTGGGGTCGCCTCATCTAGAGCACCAGGGAATAGGTGCTTTAAGTTTGATAATGCCTGGCTTGGTAATCCTGAATTTCTCCCCTTGGTGGCTGATATTTGGTCAAGACCGGTATATTGTGTCGACCCCATTGATATTCTTAATATCAAGTTGAAGAGGTGCAAGAAGTTTTTCAAAGGTTGGGGGTCCAATGTGTTTGGGCATAATAAGATTAGGAAAAAACTTATCAAGCTGGAGTTGCAGGAGTTGGAAAAGATTGAGGAGACCATTGGTCTATGCGGGGATGCTTATACTAGGAAGCTCGAGATCCTAGTAGAGCTCAATAACATGTATGCAGAAGAAGAGCTTCATTGGCATCAGTTTTCTAACAAAAGGTGGCTGCTGAAAGGAGATAATAACACCGATTTCTTTCATAAAGTTGCGAATGGGCGTCGCAGGAAAAATTCCATGAAATCCCTTGAATACGGGTCTGTGGTTGTAGAAGGGACCAAAAACTTGCTCTCTCATGCCACAGAGTATTATAGAACCCTTTTCGGGACGGCTCTAGGTAACCTCTGTCATATCGATGTAGAATTATGGTCTCACGAGGAGAGAATTACTCATGCTGACAATGAAGACTTAACTCGGCCTTTTTCTCTTGAGGAGATAAAAAATGCTCTTTTTGAGATGAAATCCAACCGTGCTCCTGGGCCGGATGACATCCCTGTTGAGTTTTATCAACATTGCTGGGAGGTGGTTGCTCAGGATCTTTTTCGTCTTTTCGAATGGTTTTACGAAGGCAAGTTGGACGTTCAACGCCTTAACTATGGCGTTATAACTCTTCTGCCCAAATCTGCGAATGCTGCGAAGATCCAGCAATATAGACCCATTTGCTTGCTTCGCTGTCCCTATAAACTTATCACCAAAACTATGGATATTAGAGTGAGCAAATATGCCCATAAGCTGTTTAGTATCCAGCAAAATGCCTTTATTAAAGGGAGACATATTGTTGATGGTATTCTCTCCTTGCAAGAGGTGTTGCATTATACTCATATCAAAAAACAAGTGGGGGTGGTCCTTAAACTCGATTTTGAAAAAGCTTACGACAAAGTTAACTGGGACTTTTTGCTGGATTGCCATCAAAAGCGTGGGTTTAATTCTAAGTGGTGTGGGTGGGTATCTCAAATCCTTAAGAATGGCACGGTGAGTGTCAAGATCAACGATGAGATAGGCCCTTATATTCAAAGTGCTAAAGGGGTGCGGCAAGGCGACCCTCATTCACCCTTTCTGTTTAATATGGCGGCAGAATGCCTGACAAAGATGGTGCTCTCAGCACAAAAAAATGGTCTCATCAAGGGTTTGGCTGCTGATCTTATTGAAGGAGGAGTGGGTATCCTTCAATATGCGGATGACACGGTGGTTTGTTTTGAACATGATATTGATAATGCTGTCAATGTCAAACTTCTGCTATATCTCTTTGAGCTCATGTCAGGATTGAAAATCAATTTTGACAAAAGTGAGGTTTTCACTATTGGAGGGGACAATGAGATTGACGAAATATATGCAGACATGTTTAACTGTCAAGTGGGCACACTGCCCATGAGATATCTGGGTGTCCCTGTCACATACTCTGCTCTTAAGAACATAGAGCTGGATTTCCTGGAGGGTAAGATGATTAAAAAATTGGATGCTTGGATTGCTTATGCTGCATCATCAGGAGCCAGGCTCACTTTGTTAGGATCCAGCTTGGATGGAATTCCATCTTATCTTATGTCGATGTTCCTTTTCAATAAAACTTTTGTTGAAAAAATGAAAAAACATCGCAGACGATTCTTTTGGAGGAAAAAAATAAGAAACATGGATACCATATGGTGAAGTGGGATAGAATATGTCGCTCTAAAAAGATTGGGGGATTGGGGATTAAGGATCTTCGCAGGCAAAACATCAGTTTGCTTGTCAAGTGGTGGTGGAAGCTTGAAACAGGCGATGGCCTATGGCAACTATTGTGAGGGCCAGATACTTTAGAAACAAAACAGTTGCTGATATACCGAGCCGTTTCTCGGACTCACCATGTTGGAAAGCTATTATGAAAGTCAAAGACACATATATGGCTGGTAGAAAATTAATATCAATAGTGGGAACCTAGCCAGAGTTTGGTATGATCCTTGGGTAGATGATACTGCTCTTTGTGAGCGCTTCCCAGATCTTTTTAGTATTTGTCAAGAGCAAGATTGCACTGTTGCTTCTTGGGTTGCAAACAACTATAATCTGGGTTTTAGACGCAGGTTGTTTGGTGAGCTGAGTGATCAATGGGCTTGGATGGTTGCGAAAGCCAGGCAGCTGTCGTTGAATAATTCTTCGGCACTATCTCATGGAAACTTAGTAGTAAAGGAAAATTTACAACTAAGTCGGTTTACGAGTGGCTAGAAAGGAACCTATCTGGCCCTAATTACAAATGGGTGTGGAAGGCCCCTATTCCACTGAAAATCAAAATTTTCTTGTGGCAACTTTTTCAAAATGCTGTACTCACTAGAGATAATATGCGAGCTAGGAGGTGGCATGGGGATCTTACATGTTCCTTTTGTACCGATATGGAAACAACAAATCATTTATTCTTCACTTGCCCGCTCGCCCGCACTGTTTGGGGTGTGTTGGGAATGACGGGTGGGGCATCTTGCTGCCCTCGATCGCTTTGGCAAAGCTGGGCGTGGTTGTATAGGTTCTTCCCAGGAGGGGAACCATTTTATATGATGATTATCGCTGCTGTTTGCTGGGGGATCTGGAACCTTCGTAATAAAGTCACTTTTGATAAACATGTTGCTCGCACTCCACTTGAGGCGGTTTTCACTGCATGTTCTTTTATGCTATATTGGGCAGGTTTGCTTAAAGAGGATGACAATGTGCAGTTCCAGGCTGGTGTGAAGAGGTTGGCTCATGCGGCTGCGGCACTCGCGAATCGATCCTTTCCTCGCGGCAGACTCCTCCTCGGCGACAATGATCGGCTAAGCTGAAGTCCACCAGTGTCCTCTGGTCTGGCCGTCCACTGGGGTTTGATGCCCGCTGGATCTGGCACCTTTTGGTAGTGTCTTGCTGCGGCAAGAAACTTGTTGTTAGTCAGTCTAGTTATTAAACCATCTTAGTTGGGCAGTTGTTGTTAGTGCCATCAGGTTTTCGCCCCACGGCGGATGGTCCGCTTTAGGGTCATCATGCAGTGGGTTTCCTGGTGGTGCGCCAACTCGCTCCTCCCCTTTTAGTCTTCTTTTGCGCTGTCTCATTCCAGTCTAGCTTTTTTCTGTTGGTAGTTGGTTACATGACAAAAGACTTGGATAATGACTGATGTATTTCCGTTGATTGCAAAATTAATGAAAAGGGGTGAGAGCCCGGTTGGAAAATTTGATGATTAGGATTAGCTGGGGCAACCAGGCAAGGCAGCGGACGATGCGATGGCGAGCAATGCTGCGCGGGCATGCGACGGCGGCGAGCCGGAGGAGCACAAGTGTGACAAACCGACGAGGAAGAAGGATCTAATTGTTGCGTACGTGCTCATCTTCGCGGAGCTTTGCTCAGCTCCACTGGCCTTATTGTAATCACACTGTGAAGTTGAAGCAATAGAGAAAATCACCGGGCCATGAGCAAATACGAGAGCAAGAACGATCCGGTTGCTGCGTACGCCCGTGCGATGACCATGCTTGTGTATCCGGCCGGCGGCGGCGAGTCTACCTCCTTGTGTACGTGCCGTAGAAGCCAGCATGGAGCACAAACCTCCGGTTGTCGCATCGCATGTGGCTGAAAATAACTCACGCCATGGACTTCGAAAGGACTAGGCAAACAGATGATGGGAGGAAAGGGAATCTTTTTATTTTTTGAGCAAATGGTGGGAAAGGAATCTGCCTACCTGATTGATAAACATTCAAGTACCCAATATGCCCCTAATTAGTGCCAAAAACCTGAGGTAGTACAGAAATGAACGGCCCAAATTGCATTGATGCACTGTAAAAGGTCTCAAAAATTAGTTTCACCAGACTGTTAGGTCTTCCAAAGGTCATAATAATAAAGAAACAAGGGAAACTCAGAGGGCAGGTATACAGTCCATATCTTCCAAGCATCCCTGGCCCTGACCCTGGTGTATATACAACAGGACACCTGCTCATTTCAGAATACAGACGACATCTTCTTCAGCCTGCAGCCCGGTCCACCTCCCGATCGACTACCAGGTATGTGCAACTCGATGATCCCGACTCGTTTTGGCTTTTGATTTCCTAGCTCCTGACCTGTTGTACTACTCCAAGATCCACTTGTCTGCATGCAAAACTTTGTTGGTTTTAATTTGCCCAACTAAGTTGAGATCTAAACTGCAAGCCGCGAATTTAGCCTGTAGAAATAAGTAGCAACAACACCACCCAAGTCAACCTAAATGGATTTCGGGAGTTGTTGTTGTTGTTGTTGTTGTTGTTGTTGTTGTTGTTGTTGTTGTTGTTGTTGTGTGTGAGAGAGAGAGACCATGGGGAAGAGATGGATTTGACATGAACAACGAGTCGACGGTTTTATCATATAATACAACAAACAGGTCAATGGTTTTTTTTTTCTTTAAGAGAAGTTCCAGGGGTTTGATTTCGCTAGCCACTATGAGTTCAAGGTTGAGAGTGGACTAATTTACTCATCATTTTTTCCCCCACATCTCAGCATCCTTCATTAATATTAATATTAATATATGCAGGGTTGTTTGATGATCAAGTCATTGGACATCTCCATAAACACAGTTCCAGTTTGTGCTCCGTTGACCTCCTACACGGCTCATCCCATAGGTACGCAACTCCTTGTTTGGATCCATATGCTTAGTCTCTCATGGTTCATGATGAACTGCATTACATTTACTGCGTAAGTACTATGTCGAATTAAGCACACTCTGTACTCTACTTAGGATGGACGAGGCAATCATGGAACGCGACGTATTGGAGCGTATATTTGCCGGAAGCATCAAACCAACAGATCTGAAGTTATCAGCTCTACAGAGCATCACCGGAAATTTCTCAGAAAAGCAAATAGTTGGTACGGGCGGATTTGGAATAGTTTACAAGGTAAACTTCACTTTTTAGGGATTTATTTTGTGTAAACAACCCAAATATCTCGCGTGCTTGATCGAACATTTTATTTATGTCGACATAAGCACAAAATAAAACTACCTTTTTTGGAAATGAAGGCGTGCCCCGGGCCTCTGCATCATGACGATACAAGCAGCCATCTTATTAAAAAGTCTCGAAGTATCACAGAAACAAATAAGTATTACAGCTCGCAAGCGGAGCGAAAAATAAAAGGAAAATTACATGCTCAAACTCCCAATCGGAATGACAATGCCAAGGGCAAGCTCCCTAGACTCCGATCCTGTTATGCAACCGTCATCCGAACTGGTTGAATATAGCCCGCGCTACCATCTCCCACTAGTTGCACCCAGTAACCAAAGGCTGCTTGGAGTCCGTAGGAGTGAGTAAGAACCACATACGGATCCATGCAGACGCTCTGAAGATGACCTGCAAGAAAGTTAAAGTATATTGTCTGTTAAAAATCATATCATTCCTGCAATTCCATATATCTCACATGAGCACACATATTCCAATCCGAATACGAGCCGCAGTAGTCTGATCAACCCTAGCTAACCACGTTCCAAACAACGATTCAATGTGAACTAGAGGAGTAATGTTAAAGGCTATATGGATCATTCTCCAAAGCAGCTTGGCGAGTGGGCACTCTATGAATAAGTGTTGTATTGTTTCACCATGATCACAAAAACAACAACGCGAACTACCTACCCACCGCCTCTTAAGTAAGTTATATTTGGTGAGGATCACTTGCTTGTGGACGAACCACATAAAGATCTTAATATGCAAGGGAACCTTAACCTTCCAAATATGTAACGATCT
>NW_025233196.1:0-8392 GCF_018294505.1 Triticum aestivum | reverse complement strand
AGGGCAGGCAGGCAGGGAGAGAGGTGGCGTGGCGCGGTGGCGCGCGCGCGCGCCGGCCACACTCCCCTCCCTCTGTCGGGACGAAGACGACAGAGGAGGGAGGTGGGCTGGGCCGGTTGCTGGCTGGGCCAGCCAGCTGGCTGGGCCGCACAGTGGAGGAGCCCAGGTAAGCTCCTCCTGTTATATATATTTTCTGTTTTTTAATTTCTGACATTTGTTTTGATTTAAATAATATATTAAATCATTTATTTAACTTATGCCAATTTTTGCAGGAGCTATTTATATTATTCCAGAGCTCTTTTATAATTGGCATAATATTTGGGCATATATTAATATATATAATTAATATATTTCCAATGCAAATATTTATGCATTAATTCCAAATGCCCAAAATAAATGTCCATGAGCCACTAAAAATATTGGTTTGATTTTTATCTCTGTCCAATATTTTCAGAGAGCAACATGAGCATTTTCTTGGACCCTTTTCGAGAAATTTTTATTTGGGTCATTTTCAAAATGGTTCTGAGGGTTTCATAGATCCCCATTTCAAGTTTCTGATGAAAGAGTAAACATGATGCAACACTCTAATGCATGACTAGCTAGGGTGTGACAACTCACCCCCACTCAAAAGAATCTCGTCCCGAGATTTGGGTTCCTCCGGGAAGAAGGCGGGATACTCGAGTCGAAGACGATCCTCCCTTTCCCAAGTTGCTTCATCCTCAGAATGGTGCGACCATTGAACCTTGAGAAACTTGATATTATGACGTCGCGTGGTACGTTCGGCTTGATCGAGGATACGAATGGGTTACTCTCGATATGTAAGATCATCTTGGAGATCAAGCGTTTCGTGGTCCACTTCACGGATAGGATCCGAGAAGCAACGCCTGAGTTGAGAAACGTGGAAGACATCGTGAACTCTGGAGAGGTGCGGAGGTAGTTCCAACTGGTAGGCAACTTCTCCTCGTTTGGCAAGAATGCGAAAAGGTCCAATGTAACGAGGAGCCAATTTGCCTTTGATACCGAAACGATGGGTTCCCTTCAGAGGGGTGACCCGAAGATAAGCCTTCTCGTCAACCTCGAAAGTCATAGCCTTATGTTTTCGGTCATATTGACTCTTTTGACGAGATTGGGCTGTTTTCAACTTCTCACGAACGATGCGAACTTGTTCTTCTGCTTCCTGAATCATGTCCGGGCCAAAGAATTGTCTTTCCCCGGTCTCTGACCAGTTAAGGGGTGTTCGACATCGTCGTCCATAGAGAACTTCAAAAGGGGCTTTACCCAAGCTAGATTGATAGCTGTTATTGTAAGCGAATTCGGCAAATGGAAGGCACTTCTCCCAGTCCATTCCAAAAGAGATAACGGAGGCTCGAAGCATGTCTTCTAGAATTTGGTTGACGCGTTCCACTTGACCACTCGACTGAGGGTGGAAAGCGGTGCTAAAAGAGAGACGAGTCCCCATAGCATTTTGGAAACTTTCCCAAAATCGAGAGGTGAAAAGACTTCCTCGATCCGAGTTAATTTCCAAAGGAACACCATGGAGAGACACTATTCGGGAGATGTACAAATCTGCCAACTGACTAGCGGTTATACTCTCACGAACAGGTAAGAAATGGGCTACTTTGGAAAGACGATCGACCACGACGAAAATAGCATTATTCCCTCTCTTGGTCCTGGGAAAACCGGTAATGAAATCCATACCAATTTTATCCCATTTCCATTCAGGAATAGTTAAGGGTTGAAGGGTGCCAGCAGGCCGTTGATGCTCTGCTTTTACACGACGACAGACGTCGCAATTTGCAATATACTGAGCAATTTCTCTCTTCATCCTAGTCCACCAGAACCTCTGGCGTAGGTCCTGATACATCTTAGTACTACCGGGATGAATGGTGAGAGGAGATTCATGAGCTTCCTTAAGTATTAATCGCCTTAGGTTGCGCACCTTGGGAACCACTAGTCGATTCCCGAAGTATACGACTCCTTGATCATTAATGGAGAAACAATTCGCAATTCCTTTTTGAATGTTCCTCTTGATGCGGGAGATTCTCGGATCTACCTTCTGTGCTTTGATAATTTGATCCGTAAGGGTAGGTTTTGCCACCAAGGTGGAAAGAAAACCTTGAGGTACAATGTGAAGGTTAAGTTTCCGAAATTCCTCATGGAGAAGCGGTTGACTTTGTTGTAACATCAGGTTGTTACAATAAGATTTACGACTTAGCGCATCAGCCATGACGTTGGCTTTCCCTGGGGTGTAGGTTATTCCTAAGTCGAAGTCTGTGATCAATTCAACCCAACGTCTCTGCCTGAGATTCAAATCCGGTTGGGTGAAAATGTACTTCAGACTTTGGTGATCAGTGAATATTTCGCAACGATTACCAAGGAGGTAATGTCGCCAGGTCTTAAGTGCATAGACTACGGCTGCAAGCTCTAGATCATGAGTAGGATAATTCTCCTCATGTGGGTGCAATTGCCGTGAAGCGTAAGCAATTACGTGTCGATCTTGCATAAGAATGCAACCTAGTCCTTGTCGCGAGGCGTCGCAGTAGATAACAAAGTCCTTGGAGAAGTCTGGAGGTACCAGTACGGGAGCAGAGGTCAGGCGTCTTTTCAGTTCCTGAAAGCTGTGCTCACATTGTGGAGTCCATTCGAACTTCTTATCTTTCTTGAGGAGTTCGGTTAGAGGTTTAGCAACTTTGGAGAAGTTCTCGACAAAGCGACGGCAATAGCTCGCTAAGCCTAGAAAACTCCGAACTTGCTTGACCGATTCGGGTGGAGTCCAATTAAGGACGGCTTGAACTCGCTCAGGGTTAACAGCAATACCTTTACCAGATATTACATGACCCAGATAGGTCACTTCTGACAACCAGAATTCACATTTAGAGAATTTGGCATAAAGGCGATGCTCTCGAAGTTTCTTCAACACTAGCCTTAGATGTTCGGCATGTTCTTCCTCGTTCTTGGAGTAGATGAGTATATCATCGAGATAAACTACGACGAATTTATCCAAATACTCCATGAAGATTGAGTTCATTAACCGAGAAAAGGTGGCTGGAGCGTTGGTTAAACCGAAGGACATGACGGTGTACTCGTATTGGCCATAACGAGTAACAAAAGCCGTTTTAGGAATGTCCCCATTTCTGATTTTGATTTGATGGTAGCCCAACCTCAAATCCATCTTGGAGAAGACTGAGGATCCAGCGAGCTGATCATACAGGTCGTTGATCCTGGGAAGCGGATATTTGTTCTTGATTGTGACCAAGTTGACAGGTCGGTAATCTACAACCATCCGGTCCGTACCATCCTTCTTCTTGACGAATAGGACGGGGCAAGCCCACGGAGATGAGCTAGGTCGGATGAAACCCTTTTTCAAGGACTCATCGAGTTGTTTCTTAAGCTCGGCTAGTTCTAGGGGTGCCATCTTATAGGGTCTTCTAGCAATCGGAACGGTTCCTGGAATGAGGTCTATTACGAACTCAACATCCCTGTCAGGTGGAACACCTGGCAATTCCTCTGGAAAGACATCCGGGAAGTCACGGACTACCGGAACGTCCTCAAGGTCTGGCAAAGGGCTGGCGTTAAGGGAATATAATTGTCGCTTGGCTATTCGGGTCAAGACATTGACTATCTTCCCCGAAGGATGGGTGAGTTGAACAGTCCTAGAGAAACAATCAATTTTGGCTTGATGAGCTGACATCCAGTCCATACCCAAAATGACATTAATATCTGAAGATTTAAGGGCTATCAAAGATGCAAGGAAAACAAGTCTGTCGACTTGGATTTCATTTCCATGGCTTACTCTAGAGGTTTGCCATTTGGATCCCGGAGTTTGAATTACCATAGAGGTTGGCATATCACCGAATGCGACGTTATGCAAGTGAGCATAGTTTTCAGATATAAAAGAATGAGAGGCTCCTGTATCGAAAAGAACAGATGCCGGGTGGCAATTAACAAGAAGCGTACCGAGAACGACGTTGGGGTCCTCTTGAGCTTCTTCGGCAGAGATACAGTTGACATGGCCACGTGAAGCAGCGACCGGCTTGGCATGGAATATTTTTCCTGTCGGCTTGCCACGTCCAACAGCTTTAGCAGATTGATTGGGGTTGGTCTGGGGACACTCACGCATATAGTGACCAGATTCCCCACATTTGAAACAAGTCACGGAACTGGTACGTGGAGGAGCATTGTTGGTTGGACCCCCATAGGGCTTGGCCGGTGCAGACTGTTGAACAGGGCGAGGCGCCTGGAAAGATGGCCTCGGTGTGAACCTGGGTGGCAGGGCGGTGTTGGGTACCCACACGCGGCGCTTCTGAGGACCAGCACCGGATGAGGAACCCATGTCACGGCCATGCTTGCGTGTTGCGTCATAGTCAGTCTGACCAGTTTCAGCACTGATGGCTTTGTTGACAAGTTTCGAAAAAGATGTGCACTCATGCAGACGGAGGTCGCGGCGAAGCTCAGGACTAAGGCCCTTACGGAACCTTGCTTGCTTCTTGGCGTCAGTAGACACTTCCTCAGTTGCATATCGGGCGAGATTACCAAACTCCCTGCTATAGGCATCCACAGAAAGTCGGCCTTGGGTGAAATTGCAAAATTCTTCACGTTTACGGTCCATGAGACCCTCCGGAATGTGATGTTCACGGAAAGCCTCGCTGAACTCAGCCCAAGTTGTGACATGGCCCGCTGGGCACATAGCTCCATAATTCTCCCACCATAGACTGGCGGGGCCTTCAAGATGATATGCAGCAAAGGTGACCTTGTCAGCCTCCGCTACCAGCGCGGAACGCAGTTTGTGAGAGATACTGCGAAGCCAGTCATCAGCGTCGAGAGGCTCGACGGAGTGGTGGAACGTGGGTGGATGCAATTTGATAAAATCACTGAGTGACACCACGTTAGCCCTCTGATGGTGTGCTGTATTCTGTTCAATACGCTCCAACAAACGGTTGGTCTCCCGCTTGTTTCTCTCAGCTTCCATCATAACCTCGGCTAGTGAAGGGGGATGAGGCAGATTTGCATCCCTGGCTTCACTGCCTTCGGCCTGCTCTTGGGAAGCAGGGTTAGCGCGTGTGTTGACCATCCTAGGAAATCAAGACAATGTTTTAGTCAGGATGATAAAATTCCGACATAGGATACATAATGTAAGGAATAAGTCGGAATGCAAGATGATCATCCGTATGACATGATAGATACAGAAACTGCTTCTTTTATTCCATCGTCATACACACCATACAGGGTTTAGTACAAGACCAAACAAAGTACTATTACAGTGAAAAAGGATTACATCTTATCGAAGGCATCCCAAACTCCTATACATTATTTTTCTACACCTCCGTAAGAGTACAAACTAAGTCATATCCCACGAGTCACGCGGGACGATAGACGACACAGCTAGTGCGAACTAGTGATACTACTACTAACTCAGACCGATCCGTAGTAGTCCTCGTAGAAGTCACCTCCATAGCCTGGAAGTTCAACATGATCATCCGGAAACAGACGGTCTCGCGGAGCTTGTGGACCATAGGGGCTAGGATGAGGCCTTGGACCAGCAAACGGTGGCCTGCGGGGACCGCGAGGTGGGGTGATGCCTCCTACATCACGCCAAACCATCACGTCCGGCAGAGCAGATCTCACAGGATAGAGATCGCGCATATCCGAATATCCAGCTTGCACCGCCGGTGCGAACCGAGTCAAAGTGGCCCAGTGGTCAGCACGGGTATTGAAGAGCTCTAACCTTAAGGCCCGATTTTCACGGTCCTTATCCTCGAGCATCTCAGCAGTGGTGCGAGTCCGTGAATCCTCCTGAGTGGGGTCAGCATAGATAGCCTGGAGATACCCTTGTGCTCCCGGAAGTGATCCTGGCATATACCGGAAATCAGAGTCCCGAAATAAACCAGATCTGACTCGCATAATGGTCATCATAGAGTAGGCGGCGTCCTGCACAGCCATCTCAATAGTAACCCCGAGTCCATAGGAACAGTGAAGAGGCTCGGTGGATCTAGGATAAGATGGAAATATCCTGACAGTGCAGAGATACTGGCTTTGATTGAAGTCCCGGAATTGCTCTTCGACCGTGTACTCAGGATACCAGCGGTATCCAGCCTCAGTCATTACCCTGACCAACTTAGCAGTATGGCCGGGTACATCTAGGCATCGAGTCAGGCGAACCACTTGATTGAGGTCGCGAGTGGCCATCTGAAAGCACATTCATAATGCAAAGGCATTAGAACTTCTAGCAAAATTTCGGCAGCATAACAGCTGTAAATGCTCAAAAAGGATATTGAGACATTTGACAAAGGATTTCGTACATACTCAACATCATCATATCAAAGTTCTGAAACCATTCTAACAACATAATGTGGTAGTAGAACTGAACTAGGCTGGTAACCATCAAACTTATAAGGTACTACTGATTAGTAACTCGTGATCCTGATAGAGAGAACAGATCCTAATTCCTTAACCCCCGGTGGAAGAATGGACTGACTCAGATCAGAAAGTCATAAGGTATAAGGAGTAAAAAGAGCCTTACGTTCCAACGCACAAACAATTCCCCTACATATAACTAAAGAATTTCTAGACTCAACATCGACCAGTTTGGCTTGGAGAACCTACAGGCAGTCCGGCTCTGATGCCAACACTGTCAGGACCCCGACTCGATGTCACATCGATCTAGCTGGTAACACCTCATATCACTTTGCGGCCTCACGCACGGTATCCCCACGGGTGTCGTCTTACCTTTTCCCGGGACCGTTTGCGCCTTTTGGCTCACGTATATGATAGTGTCGCTAGCATCCATATGATAAAGAGCCCGGGCTGACATGACTAGTCGTAAACCCAAAGTGGCACAGACTTACAGGGACAGGCATCCATGACCCAGCTTCGAACGTGTCGGTCATCAGCAAGTGGGTCCGGGCCGTAGCACTGGGCTAGCAGGACTCCGGTAAACCGGGCTGTAGCGGGCTAACAGGACTCCGGTACTCAAAGCGTGACATTTCCCCGAAGGGACAGACACAGGAACGAAGAAGGACACATGCCGGCCAGCCTAAGTGTTCCAGAGCAGTAGCAAGCTACCATGGCTCAGCGGTAACACTAGGAGACATTTCCCGGTAAGAGAGGCTACTAAAGATAAACAACTAGATAGTCAGATCCCACACATACCAAGCATTTCAATCATACACACAATATGCTCGATATGTGCAAATACAACGAAGCATCACAACATGACTCTACGACACAAGTACTTTATTTAAGGCTCAGGGAGCCATACATAACATACACAAAGGTACGGGTCTCACGACCCAACATACAAGTCATACAGTCATACAAACCAGCAGCGGAAGTAACTTGTCTGAGTACAGACAACTAGTGAAATAAAAGAGGCTTGGAAAGCCTAGCTATACTACGTGGTCCATCACAAGCTCAGGGTCACCACCTGGGTCTTTAGCCTACTCGTTGATGTCAACGTCTACATAGAACCCATCAGAAGGGGTTGCAGCGTCTTCTGTAAAAATGTAGATTATAGCAACATGAGTACAAAGGTACTCAGCAAGACTTACATCAGATCCTACATACATGCATAGTATCAAGAGGGGTTGGTGGAGTTATTGCAACAAGCCAGCTTTGACTCTTGGCTAGACTATCCTACGATACTCCAACTTGAAATGGTTTTGCGCACACGAGTCCACTACTCACCACTTCAATACACTACCGAGGATCCACCTCTGTCTTCCTACGGAAGAGCCATCCTCGGCACTCACACTTATCTTGAGGCTTTTAACAGTATCCATTTACTTGTCTATGAACTGTATAGGTAACCAAGTAGTCCTTTACCGCGGACGCGGCTATTCGAATAGATCATGTTAACCCTGCAGGGGTGTACTTCTTCATACACGCTCTCACCACTTATCGTCGCTTACACGACATGTACTCGGCAACCTTCAAGCGGAAGCCCAACGTGGGTGTCGGCCACGACCTACCTAATCACCTAAGCCTCCGGTCCAGGTTTATCGCCTATCCAGGTTCCATCCGCAGGGAGTCCGGCCGAGGTTTCCCATACGGCCCCGAACGATGTGAACAGGGTTCCCGAGATACCTAACGGGTATTCGGTACACCCGGCCACGTACCTACCGCATCACAGCCCACCCCTACGGTCAGCGCTGTCCACGGCCTCCAGTAGGCTACAAACACCAGAAACTACTTGCAACTCCTGGACGGAGAACTAGGGTGAATAAGAAGCCGAGAGGGTCCATTGGTTTCGGGCCCAATGCATGGTAGTAGCTGATTCTTAAATCACACATACAGATCTCAGTGCTTAAGGTCGGTTTCAATGAAACAACCCACCATGTACTCCTACATGGCCTCTCATCGATACCTTTACCAAATCGTGTTCACCACACCACTC
>NW_025233195.1:5530-8394 GCF_018294505.1 Triticum aestivum | reverse complement strand
TGGACTGCGTTAACGCAACTTCCTTTGTAATGGAGGTTGCTAGGTCTGCTCACCGGCCGCGTACGCAACGTGCAGGTGTGCTCAGGGCGATGGGCCCAGACCCCTGCGCGCTTAGGTTTAGACCGGCGTGCTGGCCTCTCTGTTGAGCCTAGGTGGGGCTGCGACGTGTTGATCTTCCGAGGCCGGGCATGACCCAGGAAAGTGTGTCCGGCCAAATGGGATCGAGCGTGTTGGGCTATGTGGTGCACCCCTGCAGGGAAGTTAATCTATTCGAATAGCCGTGATCTTCGGTAACAGGACGACTTGGAGTTGTACCTTGACCTTATGACAACTAGAACCGGATACTTAATAAAACACACCCTTCCAAGTTCCACAGACAACCCGGTGATCGCTTTTCCGCAGGGCGACGAGGAGAGGATTGCCGGGTAGGATTATGCTATGCGTTGCTACCTGGATATGCTACTTGGAGATGCTACTTGGAGGACTACAATCTACTCTCTTCTATATGCTGCAAGACGAAGGTGACTAGAAGCGTAGTCTTCGACAGGATTAGTTATCCCCCTCTTATTCTGGCATTCTGCAGTTCAGTCCACTGATATGGCCTCCTTACACATATACCCATGCATATGTAGTGTAGTTCCTTGCTTGCGAGTACTTTGGATGAGTACTCACGGTTGCTTTCTCCCACTTTTCCCCCTTTCCTTCTTTCTGGTTGTCGCAACCAGATGCTGGAGTCCAGGAGCCAGACGCTACCGTCGACGACGACCCCTACTACACCGGAGGTGCCTACTACTACGTGCTGCCCGCTGACGACGACCTGGAGTAGTTAGGAGGATCCCAGGCAGGAGGCCTGCGCCTCTTTCGATCTGTATCCCAGTTTGTGCTAGCCTTCTTAAGGCAAACTTGTTTAACTTATGTCTGTACTCAGATATTGTTGCTTCCGCTGACTCGTCTATGATCGAGCATTTGTATTCGAGCCCTCGAGGCCCCTGGCTTGTATTATGATGCTTGTATGACTTATTTTATTTGTAGAGTTGTGTTGTGATATCTTCCGTGAGTCCCTGATCTTGATCGTACACATTTGCGTGCATGATTAGTGTACGATTAAATCGGGGGCGTCATAAGTTGGTATCAGAGCCGACTGCCTGTAGGAATCCCCCTTCCACACTCCTTGGCCGAAGTCGAGTCTAGACATTGCAAAACTTTTACTAACTTGGCTGTGTGCCTTACGGGCCCACGTCGCCATCGGGTGGTACTAGGATCTTTTACTCCTCGACCTTTACTCTGGGACTCTGATCTCTCTTCTATTCGGGTTAAACGATTTTTACTAAAATTTGACTTTAGGTTCTCGAAAATACTTTCTCCCGGAGAGCCCCTTCAGTCCAGGTGATCGCCGGCTACACCAGAAGATTTCGAAGTTACTCGCCGAAACTCTTTTGAGACTTTGTGCCCGTTGCCTTTGCAATTCCCTACCATCGAAATATCCCTATGGATAAATACATACACTTGACGTTCTTACTTTTATTCTCAGTTGATCTTGTTATTACAAGATACCCCGAAATGTCTTGTGCCTACTGTCTTGCAGTTCTTTGCCACATGAATACCCCTTCGAATAAATCCTCGCACTTGTCGAGTATCCGCTCATCACCAGTTGTTCATATGTTACACAAAATTCTTCAAAATACTATTCGATCTTCCGAGAATCCTCTGGAGCCTTTGGCTCTTGAAATTCTTGCTTGCTTGCATTATGGTTAATCCCATAAGTCTCGTAGTCATATTGACATTCCTTGTCATTATCATTTTGAGTCTGTTGACACAATATGTTTGCGAATACCCGCAATCATCATTGATCCTTATAAATTACCTTTCCGGCTGAGCTGCCATCCTTTTAACTGGACTTGGTTCTCGACCAATCCAATTGTCTTTGATTGTACCCTAAGGCTATTCAACTTATCCACCCCTAATTAGAGCATTGCTTCTGATCCCTTGATTTGGAAATCATAATTCCTTTGCATTTGACAATTGAGTTATTCAGTTGTTTCTATAATTTGCTTCCTCTAGTTGAGTACCGATGCTCACGTCAGATCCCTTGTGGACCACTAGATCCTTTGTTGGATTTTATCTGACAACGCCCTTCATATTCAATAACCTTGTGAGCCTTTCCTCGGATACATAATGCCTTTGGTAAATTGTATCGTCTGCTTTCTCAACCATGCTTTGCCTTTGAGCTTGAGTTATTTACTTCTAAAGATTCTGGTATATGATTCTAAGATGCCCAGATGGGTTGAACCTATGCCTTCCTTAATATGTGTGAACTCGAAAGTTTTCACGAGTCGTACTCTTCTGGTATTTTGCCAGATAAGAATTCGACACTATAACTTTATCGAAAGCGAGAAGTGAATGAAAGGGTATGCATTGGAGAAGTGGGAGTCGACCTTGAACTTGTGTTCATGCCCATGGACGCGATTTATATCCTATCATTAAAGCTTCTTGTAACAATAACTATTTCCTTGATAACTAACCTATGGTATCTGTGAATTGATCCCTTGCAACCGTGGTTCCGACCATGATTGTTCTTCTTTGATCTCATTTCTCGGACAAGTTAAAACAATTGTCTTCTATGGATCAATACACCAGTCCAACCTTTACTTTGATCTTGTGTCGAGTATTACCCCCCTGGTATCTCGAGATTATCATGGAACTGCATAACTTTTTATGAGTTCTTCATCAAGTGCTACCTTCCCACTGATTCCAATTTTCCGCGGGCTCTGTGTTACTGAACACTCAAAGACACCGATAACTGAACCGAGACCGCTCTACGGTTCAACAACTCTTCAGTAAGCTTCTATAAGTACGAGTTTGTA
>NW_025233195.1:919-1540 GCF_018294505.1 Triticum aestivum | reverse complement strand
AATAAAATAAATAAAACAATAAATATAAATAATTAAATTAAAATGATTTACTAAAATTATTAATTAATTAATTAATTAATTAATTAAGTTAATTAATCTGGTTTAATTAAATTAATTAACTAGTTAAGTTTAATTAAACTGTAATTAGATTAACCTAAACCCTAATTAACCTAAATAGAGAATGACAGGTGGGTCCCACTGGACCCACATGTCAGGGTTGACTCAGTCAACCCCTGTTGACTGCTGACGTCAGCATGACATCATGCTGACGTCATAAATACATTTTTTCGAATTAATTAAATATATAATTAAATTCCAAAATTATTAAAATCTTTTAAAAATCATATCTTTTAATCCGTAACTCGGATTAAAATATTTTCAACATGAAAGTTGCTCAGAATGACGAGACGATTCCGGATACGCAGTCCGTTCGTCCACCACACCCCCCTAACCTATTGAACCCGCAACTTTCCCCCTCCGGCTCCTCTGCCCGAAAACACGAAACACCGGGAATACTTTCCCGGATGTTTCCCCCCCCCCCTTCACCGGTATCATCTACTACCGCGTTAGGGCACACCGAACACCGCGTATTGCCTTGTTATATTTTGTGATGCTTTGTTT
>NW_025233195.1:0-870 GCF_018294505.1 Triticum aestivum | reverse complement strand
GCTCTATATTCATTATTTCTTCCCCCTCTTCTCTCCGGTAGACTACGAGACCAACGCTGCTGCTGACCAGTTCGACTACGGAGTTGACGACCCCTCTCTCTTGCCAGAGCAACCAGGCAAGCCCCCCCCCCTTGATCACCAGATATCGCCTATTCTCCTCTATACTGCTTGCATTAGAGTAGTGTAGCATGTTACTGCTTTCGTTAATCCTATTCTGATGCATAGCCTGACATTGTCGCTACATCTGTTGATACCTTTCCTGCAATCCTAAATGCTTAGTATAGGATGCTAGTTTATCATCATTGGCCCTACATTCTTGTCAGTCTGCCATGCTATACTACTGGGCTGTGATCACTTCGGGAGGTGATCACGGGCATATACTATATACTTTACACTGTTACATTACCTGTGATACTATTCGGAGTTGGGGCTGAAGGGGCAGGTGGCTCCATCCAGGTAGTGGTGGGCCTGGGTTCCCGACGGCCCCCGACTGTTACTTTGTGGCGGAGCGGCAGGGCAGGTTGAGACCACCTAGGAGACAGGTGGGCCTGGCCCTGTTCGGCGTTCGCGGATACTTAACACGCTTAACGAGATCTTGGTATTTGATCTGAGTCTGGCTACGAGCCTATACGCACTAACCATCTACGTGGGAGTAGTTATGGGTATCCCGACGTCGTGGTATCAGCCGAAGCACTTCAGACGTCAGCGACGGAGCGGCGCGCGCCGGGTTGGACTGCGTTAACGCAACTTCCTTTGTAATGGAGGTTGCTAGGTCTGCTCACCGGCCGCGTACGCAACGTGCAGGTGTGCTCAGGGCGATGGGCCCAGACCCCTGCGCGCTTAGGTTTAGACCGGCGTGCTGGCCTCTCT
>NW_025233194.1:6917-8396 GCF_018294505.1 Triticum aestivum | reverse complement strand
CCCAGTAGTATAGCATGGCAGACGGACAAGAGTGTAGGGTCACTGATGGAACCTAGCATCCTATACTAAGCATTTAGGATTGCGGGTAAGGTATCAATGACTGTAGCAGCAATGACAGGCTATGCATCAGAATAGGATTAACGGAAAGCAGTAACATGCTACACTACTCTAATGCAAGCAGTATAGAGGAGAATAGGCGATATCTGGTGATCAAGGGGGGGGGCTTGCCTGGTTGCTCTGGCAAGAGAGAGGGGTCGTCGGTGACGTAGTCGTACTCGGTGGCATCAGCGTCGGTCTCGTAGTCTACCGGAGAGAAGAGGGGGAAGAAATAATGAATACAGAGCAAACAAAGCATCACAAAATATAACAAGGCAATACGCGGTGTTCGGTGTGCCCTAACGCGGTAGCAGGTGATACCGGTGAAGGGGGGAAAACATCCGGGAAAGTATTCCCGGTGTTTCGTGTTTTCGGGCAGAGGAGCCGGAGGGGGAAAGTTGCGGGTTCGATAGGTTAGAGGGGTGTGGCGGACGAACAGACTGCGTATCCGGAATCGTCTCGTCGTTCTGAGCAACTTTCATGTTGAAAATATTTTAATCCGAGTTACGGATTAAAAGATATGATTTTCTAAAGATTTAATCATTTTCTGATTTTAATTATTTATTTAACTTCAACATTATCCAAAACAGTGTTTGCTGACGTCATCATGACGTCAGCATGACGTCAGCAGTCAACAGAGATGTTGACTGGTCAACTGACGTGTGGGTCCCACTAGTCATTGACTGTTTAGTCTAATTAGTGTGTAACTAATCTAACTACTGTTTATTTAAACTAATTAGTTAGTTTAGGTTAATGTAATTATGATTAATTAACTTAATTAATTAATTAATTAAATTATTATTATTTATTTTATTTATTTTATATATTATTTTTAATTCCTTTTTTTTTAACAAAACGTTCTCTGGGGACGTGGGGCCCCACTGGGCAGTGGCCCATAGGGCCAAACGGGCGCGGGCGGTGGATCAGGTGCGAGGCGCCAGGACGCCCGCCCGCAGAGATGGGGGCTGTCCGCCTCCGGTGGAAGTGGCGAGGCCACGGCGAGTGGCCGGAGCGGCGGGAGCCAGAGGCGGAGACGAGCAACGCGCGGTGGTGCCGGAGCACAACCAGGGCGTGAGCGGGGCACGCGGCCCAGGCGCGGCGCGGGCGCAGCCACACATGGTGGCGGGCAAACACGGCGAGGCCGCGCACGGGCACGGGGCGATGCGTCCAGGGCGGAGCAGGGTCGGAGCGCGGACGGCGACCTACGGTGGGAGGCGGAGGGGGATTGGGCAAGGGGCTCACAGGGGAGGTCGCGTGCGAGCTCGAGGGGGGGGCGTGGAGGCGTCGGAGCAGCAAGTCGACGCGGTCGTCATGTTGTTGGCCGACGCTGAGAAGCGACGACGATTCAATGATGGGGGGCACCGTGGCCTTGCGCTGGTGGGG
>NW_025233194.1:0-2264 GCF_018294505.1 Triticum aestivum | reverse complement strand
AAAGTACTTGCGAGAACCTAAAGTTAGTTTTGTTTTTAGCAAAATCGTTTAACCCGAATAGAAGAGAGTTCAGAATCCCAGAGTAAAGGTCGAGGAGTAAAAGATCCTAATACCACCCAATGGCGACGTGGGCCCATGGGCCGCACAGCCATGTTAGTAAAAGTTTTGTAAAGTCTAGACTCGACTTCGGCCAAGGAGTTGGAAGGGGGATTCCTACAGGCAGTCGGCTCTGATACCAACTTGTGACGCCCCCGATTCAATCGTACACTAATCATGCACGCAAATGTGTACGATCAAGATCAGGGACTCACGGGAAGATATCACAACACAACTCTAAAACATAAATAAGTCATACAAGCATCATAATACAAGCCAGGGGCCTCGAGGGCTCGAATACAAGTGCTCGATCATAGACGAGTCAGCGGAAGCAACAATATCTGAGTACAGACATAAGTTAAACAAGTTTGCCTTAAGAAGGCTAGCACAAACTCGATACAGATCGAAAGAGGCGCAGGCCTCCTGCCTGGGATCCTCCTAACTACTCCTGGACGTCGTCAGCGGGCTGCACGTAGTAGTAGGCACCTCCGGTGTAGTAGGGGTCGTCGTCGACGGTGGCGTCTGGCTCCGGGACTCCAGCATCTGGTTGCGACAACCAGAAAGAAAGGAAAGGGGAAAAAGGGGGGAGAAAGCAACCGTGAGTACTCATCCAAAGTACTCGCAAGCAAGGAACTACACTACATATGCATGGGTATATGTGTAAGGAGGCCATATCGGTGGACTGAACTGCAGAATGCCAGAATAAAAGGGGGGTAGCTAGTCTTATCGAAGACTACGCTTCTGGAAGCCTCCGTCTTGCAGCATGTAGAAGAGAGTAGGTTGAAGTCCTCCAAGTAGCATCTCCAAGTAGCATCTCCAAGTAGCATCGCATAGCATAATCCTACCCGGCGATCCTCTCCTCGTCGCCCTGCGGAAAAGCGATCACCGGGTTGTCTGTGGAACTTGGAAGGGTGTGTTTTATTAAGTATCCGGTTCTAGTTGTCATAAGGTCAAGGTACAACTCCAAGTCGTCCTGTTACCGAAGATCACGGCTATTCGAATAGATTAACTTCCCTGCAGGGGTGCACCACATAGCCCAACACGCTCGATCCCATTTGGCCGGACACACTTTCCTGGGTCATGCCCGGCCTCGGAAGATCAACACGTCGCAGCCCCACCTAGGCAAAACAGAGAGGCCAGCACGCCGGTCTAAACCTAAGCGCGCAGGGGTCTGGGCCCATCGCCCTGAGCACACCTGCACGTTGCGTGGGCGGCCGAAAGCAGACCTAGCCTAGTGGCGTTCCAGTCCAATTCGGCGCGCGCCGCTCCGTCGCTGACGTCTGAAGTGCTTCGGCTGATACCACGACGTCGGGATACCCATAACTACTCCCACGTAGATGGTTAGTGCATATAGGCTCGTAGCCAGACTCAGATCAAATACCAAGATCTCGTTAAGCGTGTTAAGTATCCGGGAACGCCGAACAGGGCCAGGCCCACCTGTCTCCTAGGTGGTCTCAACCTGCCCTGTCGCTCCGCCACAAAGTAACCGTCGGGGACCGTCGGGAACCCAGGCCCACCTCTACCGGGATGGAACCACCTGCCCCTTCAGCCCCCAACTCCGAACAGTATCACATGTAATGTAACAGTGTAAAGTATATAGTATATGCCCGTGATCACCTCCCGAAGTGATCACAGCCCAGTAGTATAGCATGGCAGACGGACAAGAGTGTAGGGTCACTGATGGAACCTAGCATCCTATACTAAGCATTTAGGATTGCGGGTAAGGTATCAATGACTGTAGCAGCAATGACAGGCTATGCATCAGAATAGGATTAACGGAAAGCAGTAACATGCTACACTACTCTAATGCAAGCAGTATAGAGGAGAATAGGCGATATCTGGTGATCAAGGGGGGGGGCTTGCCTGGTTGCTCTGGCAAGAGAGAGGGGTCGTCGGTGACGTAGTCGTACTCGGTGGCATCAGCGTCGGTCTCGTAGTCTACCGGAGAGAAGAGGGGGAAGAAATAATGAATACAGAGCAAACAAAGCATCACAAAATATAACAAGGCAATACGCGGTGTTCGGTGTGCCCTAACGCGGTAGCAGGTGATACCGGTGAAGGGGGGAAAACATCCGGGAAAGTATTCCCGGTGTTTCGTGTTTTCGGGCAGAGGAGCCGGAGGGGGAAAGTTGCGGGTTCGATAGGTTAGAGGGGTGTGGCGGACGAAC
>NW_025233193.1:5857-8398 GCF_018294505.1 Triticum aestivum | reverse complement strand
AGTAATTTGCTCAAGTTCGAAAATAATTAATGGGGCTCACAATCATAGAAGATGTACAAAATAGTATATTTATATGTGAAATCTCTCTTCCTTCAATATTCTTTCATGAATTGTTCAAGTGACCAATGTGGAGTTTCCTAACTTTCAATAAATTTTACCACCTATACTTCTTATAAATAAAGTCATTACTCCCCATGGGATAAGCATATGAAGCATATATAATTTCAGATCTATGATATTCAATTCATTCAACCATTTACTCATATGATACAAGTGAAGCACGTGAGTAAATGACAAACTACTCCAAAAAAATATAAGTGAAGAACAATGAGTAGTCAAATAATTAACTAGCCATGGGAGGACTCTCTCTCATTCAAGATTTCAGATCCAATGATTTTATTCAAACATCAAGCAAAATGAAAATAGGCTCCAAGCAAAACACACATCATGTGACGAATAAATATATAGCTCCCAGTAAGGTATACCGATGGTTTTGAAGACGAAAGAGGGGATGCCTTTCGAGGTATCCCCAAGCTTAGGAGCTTGTGTATTCCTTGATTATCACCTTGGGGTGCCTTGTACATCCTCAATCTTACGGTCTTTCCAATCCTTATTCTCCTCATATCGATGTCTCACCTAGAACTTGAAAACTTCAATCACACAAAACTTAACAGAACTTCATGAGATGGATTAGTATGATAAAGAGTAAATCATTCACTTTGGTACTATCAACATTAGGTTCATGATTGTTCTCACACAATGCCTACTGTACCATTTCATTTCTAAAATTTATATTGATCAATATAAGCCACACAAACTAGAAAACAAGCAAACTATGCATTGAAAACAGAATCGGTCAAAAACAGAACAGTCTGTAATGATCTAGACAACAACCATACTTCTGTTACTCCAAAAATTCTGAAAAATAGGAAAACATAGGCAATTTGTATATGAATCCTATGCAAAAATAATAAGTATTTATAGCTCTTCTATTAAAAACGAAAATTATTTTAGTGAGCGCAAAAGCTTATGTTTTTCAACAAGATTAAATCAACTATCACCGTAAGCCATCCCGAAGGTCTTACTTGGCACTTTGTTGAAACAAAAGATACAAAACAAGATTACTACATTAGCTTAATCATGTGAACACACAAAAATAGTAAGGATAAATATTGGGTTGTCTCCCAACAAGTGCTTTTCTTTAATGCCTTTTTAGCTAGGCACGATATTATAATGATACTCTTCCAAGCCCAATTTCAATGATAGTGTCGGTGTCAAAACCGGCGGATCTCGGGTAGGGGGTCCCGAACTGTGCATCTAGGCGGATGGTAACAGGAGGCAGGGGACACAATGTTTTACCCAGGTTCAGGCCCTCTTGATGGAGGTAAAACCCTACGTCCTGCTTGATTAATGTTGATGATATGGGTAGTACAAGAGTAGATCTACCACGAGATCAAGGAGGCTAAACCCTAGAAGCTATCCTATGGTATGATTGTTGTTCCTACGGACTAAAACCCTCCGGTTTATATAAACACCGAAGAGGGCTAGGGTTACACAGAGTCGGTTACAATGGTAGGAGATCTACATATCCGTATCGCCAAGCTTGCCTTCCACGCCAAGGAAAGTCCCTTCCGGACACGGGACGAGGTCTTCAATCTTGTATCTTCATAGTCCAAGAGTCCGGCTGAAGGTATAGTCCGGCTATCCGGACACCCCCTAATCCAGGACTCCCTCAGTAGCCCCTAAACCAGGCTTCAATGACGACGAGACCGGCACACAGATTGTCTTCGACATTGCAAGGCGGGTTCCTCCTCCAAGTACTTCATAGAAGATTTTGAACACAAAGGTAGTGTCCGGCTCTGCAAAATAAGTTTCCACATATTGCCATAGAGAGAATAATATTTACACAAATCCAATCTGCTGACGTATTCCGTAGCGTGACATCACACCACGGCCAAGTCTTTATTCGAATCATTTTACTGTCCCACCTCAGCGCATTTAGCGAGGCGGTTTCCTTAGCACGCCTTGTCAAAGCAGAGATCGTGTCCCCTTATCCCGGGATTCTCATCAATACGGGCGTGAGTAACCCAACCGCGCCATTGATTTACGGCTCTTGGGAGATAAGCGAGTTTTACCAGGCTGGTGGGGATGCATAGTCGCGTCCACCCATATAAGGGGATAAGGATCCACCTTTTCATCCACGCCTTCTTCCTCCTTTGCCTATCCATTTCCGCGCACTCGAGCTCCAGCGCCCATGTCCGCACACCCCACCTCAACCTTCTCTAGCCATGTCCGGAGCAGGAGGCAAGTGGATGGTCTCCTCCATCACGGAGGGACACATCAAAAGACTGAGGAAGGCTGGATACTTATTTAACGACATTGCGCACTGGCTTCCCGAAGAGGGGCAGCTCATCCCCACCCCTAGGCCTGATGAGAGGGTGGTGTTCCTCCCTCATTTCCTCCGCGGAGTGGGCTTCCCTCTCCACCCATTTGTCCGGGGGCTCATGTTCTACTATGGCCTGGATTTCCACGATCTGGCCC
>NW_025233193.1:3512-4406 GCF_018294505.1 Triticum aestivum | reverse complement strand
GCTACCGAGGATCGCGGATTCAGCGCGCAGCGTCACGCTCGTGCGGTATGCTGTTTTTACCTTTTACAGGGTATTAGTCATTCATAGTTTGACTCCATGCGGGATCTAAGCTCCCTTACCTTTGACAGGATTGGCAGGAGACGTCTGGACAGATCAACGGTCCGGCTCCTTTGCCCGAAGGCCCAGCGGACGCTCGCTTAGCGAAGCTGCTGGTTCCGGCACCCTATGTGGTGCCGGAGAAGAAGGCCAAGAAGAAGGTCACGTGGACTCGAAAGAGTGCCCGGCGCCAGGAGGTGTCGGATTCATCATCCGACGACTCCAAGGCGCACTCCTCCCATGAAGACGAGGAGGAGGAACAAGAGACCTCTCCCCCTCCAGCGGGGGAAGGGAAGAAAAGGAAGGCCGCCCCAACTGGGGAGGCCGAAGGGTCCAAGAAGGGGAAGACCCCTCCTCCAGACTACTCCACCAACGCCGACAACGGCGAAGAGGAGTAGCCGCACAGGGCCAAGCCCCTGGCGAGATCGTAAGTATCCGGATACCAGAGTGATTCATAGTATTCCCCCATTGCACAGCTTTTCCTTACGTCGAACATGTCTATGCAGTCCGCCCAAGGCTGGGCTCGACAAGTCGTCGAGCGGCTCCCTGGATTTGTCGGATGTGAATTCGCTTCCGTCGGCTACCTCCCCCACCCTACGGACGACGCCGAGGTGGCATCCCAACAGGTTCCAAGCCAGGAGGAGGTGGTCCTAGAGGCGCCGCAAGGCGACCTCCCGGACTCCAGGCGTGAAGGGGATAGAACCCCCAAGGGCTCTAAGTCCGGCTTTGAGCCGGACACCGCGCCGGAACCTTCAACGGTTCCGGACTCCGGTAGGCAGCCTCCTTCCAAGAGGAGCA
>NW_025233193.1:0-2204 GCF_018294505.1 Triticum aestivum | reverse complement strand
CTCTAAGCGGCATAAGTCTTTAGGGACTCGAAAACCTCTCGAACAGCGACCAGCTCTCGCCTCATCATGACGGTCGGTTTTAGCTTTCTCTACTGAGGTGCTTAGCCCAGCTCAACTGGGGCACAATCGCAGTAGTTCTCCTAGTGCTACCTTAGCCGATATAACGGAACGTAAGGTACCAAAACATAGGAGCCGGGCAAACCCAACTATTGACCCAAGACATGATTCGGAGCCGATGCATATAATGCTATAAGTTCGGGGTGCCGCACTTGTGGAAGTGTTCGGACTTCTCACACCGTATTGTGGGGGTACTTAAGCCCCTGGCATATTGGCCGTACCAAAGTGTACGGGTGCAACATGTCATTAATGAACATATATTCGTAAAAAAGAGTAATGCAATAATAGACGGAAGCAATGCATTGTTTATTTAAAAAGGCTGCGATCAAAGTAGGACGATACAAATAGTGCAATAAGCAAAAGATGGGACTATCAAATATGTCCTTCCTAGGGGCGAGCTGCCGAATGTTATGTGAAACAGGTATACTGCTCGTTATAGAGACCACCTTAGAGTTCCGTAGTGCGGCGTAGCTTTCTGCTCCCCTGGTTGTTGTATCGTTTGAGCGGCAATTGTACTGCCGGACAGGCCTTCCGAAGAGTGGAGTCCTGAAAGTAAGAGAAAATGAAAAAGTCGGCAGCCCCTAGTGCGGTTTAAGCCGTGTTTCGGGCATGCCGTGATTGTGCCCCTCCCCTTTTGCCCATGGTATTTCCAGAGCGTAGTTATGTACGTGCAACACTGGTTTCGCAAGTTCGCGAGGGCTGGAGTTGTGGCCGCATTGCTACGCTTGCTGGGAACATGCCCGGCGGTCTTGTTGTAGGTTACTCCGGGCGCGCTTGACGGTGTCCAGACGTTTAATGGACGAACTGGAGAATTGCCTTGAGAGGCTGCTCTGTACTTCCGCTGCGATAGCCGCCGTATGCTCCTCCGTTTGGAGAGAGCGTTCGGTGTTTCCATTGACCGTAATGACTCCTCGAGGGCCTGACATTTTGAGCTTGAGGTATGCGTAGTGCGGCACCACATTGAACTTGGCAAATGCGGTTCGCCCGAGCAGTGCGTGATAGCCACTGCGGAACGGAACTATGTCGAAGATTAACTCCTCGCTTCAGAAATTATCCGGAGATCCAAAGACCACTTCAAGTGTAACTCAGCCTGTACAGTTGGCCTCTACACCTGGTATGATGCCTTTAAAGGTCGTTTTAGTGGGTTTAATCCTCGAGGGATCGATGCCCATTTTCCGCACTGTATCCTGGTAAAGCAGGTTCATGCTGCTGCCGCCGTCCATAAGGACTCTAGTGAGGTGAAATCCATCAATAATTGGGTCTAGAACCAATGCGGCGAATCCGCCATGACGGGTGCTAGTGGGATGGTCCCTTCGATCGAAAGTGATCGGGCAGGAAGACCATGGGTTGAACTTTGGGGTGACTGGCTCCATCGCGTATACGTCCCTTAGCGCACGCTTCCGCTCCCTCTTGGGGACGTGGGTTGCGTATATCATGTTCACCGTCCACACTTGTGGGGGAAAACCTTTTTGTCCACTGTTGTTCGGCGGCCGGGGCTCCTCCTCGTCATCGCTCTGCAGCCCCTTGTCTCTGCTTTCGGCATTTAACTTGCATGTCTGCTTGAACACCCAACAATCCTTGTTGGTGTGATTGGCTGGTTTTTCGGGGGTGCCATGTATCTGGCATGAGCGGTCAAGTATTCGGTCCAAACTAGACGGGCCCGGAGTATTTCTTTTGAATGACTTTTTCCGCTGACCGGGTTTAGAGCCTCTGAATCCGGCATTAACTGCCGTATCCTCAGCATTGTCGCCGTTAATGCGGCGCTTTTGCTTGTTGCGACGTGACCTACCACTGCTATCCCTGGTATCCGAATTACCGGGGCTCTTGGTCATGTTATTACTGCGAGCTAGCCAGCTGTCTTCTCCCGCGCAAAAGCGGGTCATAGGTGTCGTGAGGGCTGCCATAGATTTCGGCTTTTCCTGTCCTAGGTGCCGTGCAAGCCACTCGTCGCGGATGTTATGCTTGAAGGCTGCTAGGGCCTCTGCGTCCGGACAGTCGACGATTTGATTTTTCTTGGTTAGGAACCATGTCCAGAATTGTCTGGCCAATTCCTCTGGCTGCTGAATTATGTGGCTAAGGTCATCGGC
>NW_025233192.1:7297-8399 GCF_018294505.1 Triticum aestivum | reverse complement strand
CATTTCGAGACTCCTCGTCATATCCCCGATCTCATCCGGGACTTCGAACTCCTTCGGTACATCAAAACTCAATAAAACTGTCATCGTAACGTTAAGCGTGCGGACCCTACGGGTTCGAGAACTATGTAGACATGACCGAGACACGTCTCCGGTCAATAACCAATAGCGGGACCTGGATGCCCATATTGGCTCCCACATATTCTACGAAGATCTTTATCGGTCAGACCGCATAACAACATACGTTGTTCCCTTTGTCACCGGTATGTTACTTGCCCGAGATTCGATCGTCGGTATCTCGATACCTAGTTCAATCTCGTTACCGGCAAGTCTCTTTACTCGTTCCGTAACACATCATCCCGCAACTAACTCATTAGTCATAATGCTTGCAAGGCTTATAGTGATGTGCATTACCGAGTGGGCCCAGAGATACCTCTCCGACAATTGGAGTGACAAATCCTAATCTTGAAATACGCCAACCCAACAAGTACCTTTGGGGACACCTGTAGAGCACCTTTATAATTACCCATTTACGTTGTGACGTTTGGTAGCACACAAAGTGTTCCTCCGGTAAACGGGAGTTGCATAATCTCATAGTCATAGGAACATGTATAAGTCATGAAGAAAGCAATAGCAACACACTAAACGATCGAGTGCCAAGCTAACGGAATGGGTCAAGTCAATCACGTCATTCTCCTAATGAGGTGATCTCGTTAATCAAATGACAACTTATGTCTATGGCTAGGAAACATAACCATCTTTGATTAACGAGCTAGTCAAGTAGAGGCATACTAGTGACACTCTGTTTGTCTATATATTCACACATGTATTATGTTTCCGGTTAATACAATTCTAGCATGAATAATAAACATTTATCATGATATAAGGAAATAAATAATACTTTATTATTGCCTCTAGGGCATATTTCCTTCAGTCTCCCACTTGCACTAGAGTCAATAATCTAGTTCACATCGCCATGTGATTTAACATTAATAATTCACATCACCATGTGATTAACACCCATAGTTCACATCTCTATGTGACCAACACTCAAAGGGTTTACTAGAGTCAATAATCTAGTTCACATCGCTATGTGATTAACACC
>NW_025233192.1:0-2609 GCF_018294505.1 Triticum aestivum | reverse complement strand
CCGCTTAGTGATAAAGTAAATCATTACATGGCGATTGCATTGCATACAATAAAACGACAACCATATGGCTCCTGCCAGTTGCCGATAACTCGGTTACAAAACATGATCATCTCATACAACAAATTATATCACATCATGTCTTGACCATATCACATCACAACATGCCCTGCAAAAACAAGTTAGACGTCCTCTACTTTGTTGTTGCAAGTTTTACGTGGCTGCTACGGGCTTAGCAAGAACCGTTCTTACCTACGCATCAAAACCACAATGATAGTTTGTCAAGTTGGTGCTGTTTTAACCTTCGCAAGGACCGGGCGTAGCCACACTCGGTTCAACTAAAGTGAGAGAGACAGACACCCGCCAGTCACCTTTAAGCAACGAGTGCTCGCAACGGTGAAACCAGTCTCGTGTAAGCGTACGCGTAATGTCGGTTCGGGCCGATTCATCTCACAATACCGCTAAACCAAAGTATGACATGCTGGTAAGCAGTATGACTTATATCGCCCACAACTCACTTGTGTTCTACTCGTGCATAGCATCAACGCATAAAACCAGGCTCGGATGCCACTGTTGGGGAACGTAGTAATTTCAAAAAATTTCCTACGCACACGCAAGATCATGGTGATGCATAGCAACGAGAGGGGAGAGTGTTGTCCACGTACCCTCGTAGACCGACAGCGGAAGCGTTATCACAACGCGGTTGATGTAGTCGTACGTCTTCACGATCCGACCGATCAAGTACCGAACGTACGGCACCTCCGAGTTCTACACACGTTCAGCTCGATGACGTCCCTCGAACTCCGATCCAGCCGAGTGTTGAGGGAGAGTTTCGTCAGCACGACGGCGTGGTGACGATGATGATGTTCCACCGACGCGGGGCTTCGCCTAAGCTCCGCAATGGTATTATCGAGGTGTAATATGGTGGAGGGGGGCACCGCACACGGCTAAGACACCTCAAGGATCAATTGTTGTGTCTCTAGGGTGCCCCCCTGCCCCCGTTGTCGGGACCCCGATTCCGAGTCACACCGATCTAGCCTGTAACACCTCATATCACTTTGCGGCCTCACGCACGGTACTCCCACGGGTGTCGCCTTACCATGGCCCGGGACCGTTTGCGCCTTTTGGCTCACGTATATGACAATGTCGCTAGCATCCATATGACAGAGAACCCGGGCCGACATGGCTAGTCGTGAACCCAAAGCGGCACTAACGTATGGGGACAGGCATACATGAATCAACATCGAACGTGTCGGTCAGCAGCGTGCGAATCCGGGCTGTAGCACTAGGCTAACAGGACTCCGGGAACCCGGGCTGTAGCAGGCTAGGCAGGACTCCGGATGTCACCGCGTGACATTTCCCCGAAGGGACAGACACAGGAACGATATGAAACACATGCCGGCCAGTCAAGTGTCCAGAGCAGTAGTGCTGGGCTAGCAGGACTCCGGTGAACCGGGCTGTAGCGGACTACTATGGCTCAAGGAGGCACTAGACTACATTTCCCCATAAGAGAGGCTGCTAAGGATAGACAACTAGATTGTCGGATCCCACACATACCAAGAATTTCAATCATACACACAATATGCTCGATATGTGCAAATACAACATGGCATCACAACCAGACTCTACGACTCAGAGTGTTTATTCATTAGGCTCCGAAGAGCCAGATATTACAAACATGGGTCTCATGACCCAACATTCAGAGCATACAAGTCAAAACACATGCGGAAGCTTAACATGTCTGAGTACAGACATCTATAAATGAAAAAGGCTGAGAAGCCTGACTATCTACCAGACCCTGCCGAGGGCACAAGATCGTAGCTGAGGTAACAAGCTAAACATCGAAGTCCACACGGAACTACTAGCGAGACTGACGTCTCTCTGCAAAACATAAAATAAGCAAACGTGAGTACAAATGTACCCAGCAAGACTTACATCAGAACTATCTACATATGCATCGGTATCAACAAAAGGGGTGGTGGAGTTTAACTGCAGCAAGCCAGCTTTGACTCGGTGGCTATCCTGAACTACGACTGCAAGTAACTCTTTTGAGGTGGCGCACACGAGTCCACATATTCACCATATCAATACACCACTATGGATCCGCTCCCGTCTTCCTACGAGAACGCCATCCATAGCACTCACGCTTATCTTGCGCATTTTAGAGCATCCACTTTCACTTGTCTATGAACTGTTATAGGCAACCCAGAAGTCCTTTACCGCGGACACGGCTATTCGAATAGATCATATTAACCCTGCAGGGGTGTACTTCGTCACACACGCTCTCGCCACTTACCACCATGTACACCTCGTGTACCTCGGCAACCTTCAAGCGGAAGCCTGGCGAGGGAGTCGGCCACGACCTGACTAACCACACAAGTCTCTAGTCCAGGTTTATCGCCTATTCGGGTTCCATCCGCAAGGAGATCCGGCCGGGGTGTCGCTCACGGCCCCAAACGATGTGTGCAGGGTTCCCGAGCCCACCATCCGGGTGCCACTCGGTACACCAGGCCACGTGTGCCTAGTCTGTCCCAAGCCCACCTGTACCGGGTGCCACTTGGTAGACTACTAACACTACCTACAAACACCAGAAACTAGTTGCAACTCCTGGA
>NW_025233191.1:0-8399 GCF_018294505.1 Triticum aestivum | reverse complement strand
GACAAACACACCGCAAAAAGAGTTACATCGAATAGATCTCCAAGAAGATCGAGGAGAACATGGTATTGAGATCCAAAAAGAGAGAAGAAGCCATCTAGCTAATAACTATGGACCCGAAGGTCTGTGGTAAACTACTCACAACTCATCGGAGGGGCTATGGTGTTGATGTAGAAGCCCTCCATGGTTGATTCCCCCTCCGGCGGACCACCGACGAAGGCTCCAAGATGGAATCTCGCGGTACAGAAGGTTGCGGTAGTGGAATTAGGTTTTCATGGCTTGTTTTGATATTCTCGGGGTATGTGGGTATATATAGGAGGAAGAAGTAGGTCGGTGGCTGCCCGAGGGGCCCACGAGATAGGGGGCACGCCCTACAGGGGTGGGCGCGCCCTCCACCCTCGTGGCCGCCTCGGCTGCTTCTTGACTTACACTCCAAGTCCTCTGGGTCACGTTCGTTCCAAAAATCACGCTCCCGAAGGTTTCATTGCATTTGGACTCCGTTTGATATTCCTTTTCTTCGAAATACTGAAATAGGCAAAAAACAACAATACGGGCTGGGCCTCCAGTTAGTAGGTTAGTCCCAAAAATGATATAAATGTGTAAAATAAAGCCCATAAACATCCAAAACAGGTAATATAATAGCATGGAACAATCAAAAATTATAGATACGTTGGAGACGTATCAAGCATCCCCAAGCTTAATTCCTGCTCGTCCTCGAGTAGGTAAATGATAAAAACAGATTTTTTGATGTGGAATGCTACCTAGCATAATTCTCAATGTAATTTTCTTTATTGTGGCATGAATGTTCAGATCCAAATGATTCAAAATAAGTTCATATTGACATAAGAACTAGTAATACTTCAAGCATACTAATCAAAGCAATCATGTCTTCTCAAAATAACATGGCTAAAGAAAGTTATCCCTACAAAATCATATAGTCTGGCTGTTGCTCTATCTTCATCACACAAAGTGTTTAATCATGCACAACCCCGATGACAAGCCAAGCAATTGTTTCATACTTTAGCAATCTCAAACTTTTTCAACTTTCACGCAATACACGAGCGTGAGCCATGGACATAGCACTATATGTGGAATCGAATGGTGGTTGTGGAGAAGACAAAAAAGGAGAAGATAGTCTCACATCAATTAGGCGTATCAACGGGCTATGGAGATGCCCATTAATAGATATCAATGTGACTGAGTAGGGATTGCCATGCAACGGATGCACTAGAGCTATAAATGTATGAAAGCTCAAGAAAAGAAACTGAGTGGGTGTGCATCCAACTCGCTTGCTCACGAAGACCTATGGAATTTTGAGGAAGCCCATCATTGGAATATACAAGCCAAGTTCTATAATGAAAAATGCCCACTAGTATATGAAAGTGACAACATAGGAGACTCTCTATCATGAAGATAATGGTGCTACTTTGAAGCACAAGTGTGGTAAAAAAGGATAGTAGCATTGTCCCTTCTCTCTTTTTCTCTCATTTTTATTTTTTTCCTTTTTTTCTTCTTTTTTTTCTTTTGGGCCTTTCTTTTTTTTCTTTTGGCCTTTCTTTTTTTTTCTTTTTTTTCTTTAGTCCAAAGTCTCATCCCGACTTGTGGGGGAATCATAGTCTCCATCATCCTTTCCTCACTCGGACAATGCTCTAATAATGAAGATCATCACACTTTTATTTACTTACAACTCAAGATTACTACTCAATACTTAGAACAAGATATGAATCTATATGAATGCCTTCGGCGGTGTACCGGGATATGCAATTAGTCAAGAGCGACATGTATGAAAATTATGAAGGTGGCCTTGCCACAAATACGATGTCAACTACATGATTATGCGAAAAGTGATATGACAATGATGATGCGTGTCATATAAACGGAACGGTGGAAAGTTGCATGGCAATATATCTCGGAATGGCTATGGAAATTCCATAATAGGTAGGTATGGTGGCTGTTTTGAGGAAGGTATATGGTGGGTGGATGGTACCGGCGAAAGTTGCGCGACACAAGAGAGGCTAGCAATGGTGGAAGGGTGAGAGTGCGTATAATCCATGGACTCAACATTAGTCAAAAGAACTCATGTACTTATTGCAAAAATCTACAAGTCATCATAAACAAAGTATTACGCGCATGCTCCTAGGGGGATAGATTGGTAGGAAAAGACAATCGCTCGTCCCCGACCACCACTCATAAGGAAGACAATCAATAAATAAAATTGTGCTCCAACTTCATCACAAAGCGGTTCACCGTACGTGCATGCTATGGGAATCACAAACTTCAACACAAGTATTATTTAAACTCATAATCACCAAACTAGCATGACTCTAATATTACCACCTCTAATATCTCAAAACAATTATCAAGTATCAAATTGGTCATAGCATCCAATTCACTTTCTTTGATAGTTTTTATTATACCCAACTTGGATGGCTACCATTCTAGGACCAATTTTATAACCATAGCAAATACCATGCTGTTCTAAGAGACTCTCAAAATAATATAAGTGAAGCATGAGAGACTAGCAATTTCTACAAAATTAAGCCACCGCCGTGCTCTAAAAGATATAAGTGAAGCACTAGAGCAAAAACTATGAAGCTCAAAAGATATAAATGAAGCACATAGCATATTCTAATACATTCTAATCAAGTGGGCTTCTTCCCAAAGGGTGTGTACAGCAAGGATGATTGTGGTAAACTAAAAGGCAAAGACTAATATCATACAAGATGCTCCAAGGAAAACACATATCATGTGGCGAATAAAAATATAGCTCCAAGTAAAGTTACCAATGAACGAAGACGAAAGAGGGGATGCCTTCCGGGGGCATCCCCAAGCTTAGGCTTTTGGCTATTCTTGAATATCTTGGGGTGCCATGGGCATCCCCAATCTTGGGCTCTTGCCACTCCTTATTCCATAGTCCATCAAATCTTTACCCAAAACTTGAAAACTTCACAACACAAAACTCAACAGGAAATCTCATAAGCTCCGTTAGTGAAAGAAAGCAAAACCACCACATAAGGTACTATAATGAACTCATTATTTATTTATATTTGTGTTAAAACTACTGTATTTCAAGTTCTCTATGGTTCATACCACTTAATATTAGCCATAGATGCATCAAAATAAGCAAACAACACACGAAAAACAGAATCTGTCAAAAACAGAACAGTCTGTGGAAATCTGTAACCCAGGAATACTTATGGAAATCTAAAACTCCTACAACAATAGGAAGTCCTGGACAATTTGTCTGTTGATCTACATCAAAAAGAATCAACGCAAAAGCACGTTTCTGTGATTTAACAAAACTAATTTCGTGCGCGCAACGTTTCTGTTTTTCAGCATAATCAAATTAACTATCACCATAGTTTATCCTATAGGTTCTACTTGGCACAAACACGAATTAAAACATAAAAACACATCTAAACAGAAGGTAGATGCAAAATTTGTTGCTAAACAGAAACAAAAATAAAAAACACAAATAAAATTGGGTTGCCTCCCAACTAGCGCTATCGTTTAACGCCCCTAGCTAGGCATAAAAGCGAGGATAGATCTAAGTAGTGCCATAATAATAAGATAAATCTTGAAAACTCATCTCATATTCTATACATTCAGCAGCAAGTTTTCTTTGAGTCAAGCAAAAGTAATCAAAAGGGCTAAATTTAGCGGGACAAAAGTCCCCAAGATCAATCACAGGAGGAACGGGTTCCTCCTTTGGCCCTTCATATTGCACAACTAATTCATCATTATAAGCATTGTTTTGGCAGAATTTCGTGAGCCTATACTCAAGAGAGTATCCTAACTCATTATTTCGAAGAGAAAATTCATTATTAAGTTCGGAAATTCTATCAACTAGGACATTTGTAGGAACCATTTTTCTAAGGTTTTCATTGAAAGCAACATAGTCCAAAGATTGAAAACGCCTAATTTCCTCTTGACCGAAGAGGATCGCCTCTATGGGAGGAAGATCGGCGTCCACCCTATAGTGCACAAAGATTTCTTTGGCCTCTCTTATTATAAATCTAAACTCATGAGCCAAAAAGATAGTAACATCGCGCTTAACAGAAGAGTGCTCAAGATTAGAAAATTCCAGGAAAATTCTTTGTATGCAAGGATGCATATGCATAAATTGTCTTTCAAGCTCAACTACAAGCATAGCAATAGCATCCACAAGACTACCAGTTCTATGAAGAATAGAACCACCCATAGAAGTTGAAGAACCGACACAAGTAAAGAAATCTTGAATAACACCTTTTCCAATAATGTTACCACTACCGATTCGAAACTTTTTAGTATGCAAGATAGGGGGTTCTTCAGCGGGAGCATCAGAATTTTCCATGTTATCATTATTGTCCATATCGACGATAATCTGCCCAATTTCAGACATAATGGCAAACAAAAGCAAGGAAGAATAGAGCAATCGAAATAGAGAGGAGATTGGGAAAGAGAGGGCAAATAAAACGGCAAGGGTGAAGTGGGGGAGAGGAAAACGAGAGGCAAATGGCAAATAATGTAAATGTGAGGGAGATGAGTTCGTGATGGGTACTTGGTATGTCTTGACTGGAGCGAAGACCTCCCCGGCGACGGCGCCAGAAATCCTTCTTGCTACGTCTTGAGCTTGCGTTGGTTTTCATTGAAGAGGAAAGGGTGATGCAGCAATAGTAGCGTAAGTATTTCCCTCAGTTTTTGAGAACCAAGGTATCAATCCAGTAGGAGGCTCCTCAAAAGTCCCACGCACCTACACAAACAAACAAAGAAATCGCAACCAACGCAATAAAGGGGTTGTCAATCCCTTCACGACCACCTGCAAAAGTGAGTTTTGATAGAGATAGTATAATAAGATAAATATATTTTTGGTATTTTATGATATAGATTGGAAAAGTAAAGATGCAAATAAAAGTAGATTGAAAGCTTATATAAAAGATAGACCCGGGGGCCATTGGTTTCACTAGTGGATTCTCTCAAGATAGCATAAGTATTACGGTGGGTGAACAAATTACTGTCGAGCAATTGATAGAAAAGCGAATAATTATGAGATTATCTATGCATGATCATGTATATAGGCATCCCGTTCGCGACAAAAAGACCGACTCCTGCCTGCATCTACTACTATTACTCCACACATCGACCGCTATCTAGCATGCATTTAGAGTATTAAGTTCATAAGAACAGAGTAACACATTAAGAAAGATGACATGATGTAGAGGGATAAACTCATGCAATATGATATAAGCCCCATCTTTTAATCCTCGATGGCAACAATACAATACGTGCCTTGCTGCCCCTGCTGTCTCTGGGAAAGGACTCCGCAAGATTGAACCCAAAGCTAAGCACTTCTCCCATTGCAAGAAAGATCAATCTAGTAGGCCAAACCAAACTGATAATTCGAAGAGACTTGCAAAGATAACTCAATCATACATAAAAGAATTCAGAGGAGATTCAAATATTTCTCATAGATAAACTTGATCATAAACCCACAATTCATCGGATCTCAACAAACACACCACAAAAAGAGTTAGGTCGAATAGATCTCCAAGAAGATCGTGCAGAACATGGTATGGAGATCCAAAAAGAGAGAAGAAGCCATCTAGGTAATAACTATGGACCCGAAGGTCTGTGGTAAACTACTCACAACTCATCTGAGGGGCTATGGTGTTGATGTAGAAGCCCTCCGTGGTCGATTCCCCCTCCGACGGAGCGTCGGCAAAGGCTCCAAGATGGGATCTCGCGGATACAGAAGGTTGCGGCGGTGGAATTAGGTTTTCGTGGCTTTTTCTGATGTTCTCGGGGTACGTGGGTATATATAGGAGGAAGAAGTAGGTCGGTGGCCGCCCGAGGGGCCCACGAGATAGGGGGCGCGCCCTACAGGGGTGGGCACGCCCTCGGCCCTCGTGGCCGCCTCGGCTGCTTCTTGACTTGCACTCCAAGTCCTCTGGGCCACGTTCGTTCCAAAAATCACGCTCCCGAAGGTTTCATTGCATTTGGACTTCGTTTGATATTCCTTTTCTTCGCAATACTGAAATAGGCAAAAAAACAGCAATACGGGCTGGGCCTCCGGTTAGTAGGTTAGTCCCGAAAATGATATAAATGTGTAAAATAAAGCCCATAAACATCCAAAACATGTAATATAATAGCATGGAACAGTAAAAAATTATAGGTACGTTGGAGACATATCAAGAAGCTCCAAGGCGGCCTGCCTCAGGAGCGCCGGGTCAGGAGGAGCAATCAGGCGCCATTTCTTGGTGGCCTGCCGAGGCCTCGAGGGCTTCGGCCTCGGGAACCGCAGGTTGAACCCCCTCATCAACGACCGCCTCAGGACGAGATTCGCAAGCTCCGAAGGATGATGCCTCGGGAACCCCTCGCGACATCGGCCTCTTGACACCAGACCCCCCAGCCTCCAGTGATGCTTGCCTCCCTGCACCACCTCCTGAGGCAAGATCGATGTGGGTGACGGGGAAAAAAGGCCACGATAACGGGATTTTTGCGGGGCCCCACGAGGTCGGCCGGGCGCAACCCCCATTCATCAAAGTGGGGCATCTGCCTCGTGAACTCGGCCCTGCCCGAGCAAAGATACAGGAGGCCGCCCTCGTGTCGTATGTTGCCCGGAGAGGGGTCGCCAGTCAAGACCTCCAGCACCTTCTTCAATGTTTCAGGCGCAAGCTCCTCCTCCTGAAGCCTCATGCGGTCCTGATGCCCACTCAGGGTCCACATCGGTCGGGAGTGACGCTGAAGAGGAGCGACGTGACACTGGAGGAACTCCTTCACCACCTTGGGCGCAGTCACGCCAAGCGTCCTCAACCTCTCAAATCGGCGCTAGACAAAGGAGAGATGGGGGGCTCGTGAGCTTCTCGTGGCCCCAGCCAGGATTGGGGATAGCAGGCAATATCGGGTGCGAGAGCAGGGGCTGGGCACCCTAACATCCACATACAGCCACCGCGTCCGGAATCCACTCATGGAGGGTGGAAGGTCAAAATCAATCCCCGAGGCGGCCGTCTCGGGAATGGCCTGGAAGCTCACGCACCCCGAGCACTGCGATGGGTTGGTCAGGCGCAAGGAGAAGAAGTGGCACGGGAGGGAAATGGAAGGGGCAATGCCCACCATGGCTTCGCAGAAAAAGGTGAAGGCAGCAAGAAGGGAAATGGATTGAGGGTCAAGATGCATCATGTGGATCTGATAGTGGGAAAGCACCACATTGAAAAAGGTAGAGAAGGGAGGAACCACGCCAGCCCACAGGGCGTCGGTGAAGAATCGAACCTCTGTGACGATCCTGTCGAAGGAGGCATGGGACGCAGGCCAAGCCGTCGTCCTTCCGCACTCGTTAAAGCTATAGGCGAGGGCGGAGCGGACCTTGTCCAAGGCTTCCGGATTGAGTATCAGCGACCGGTCAACGGTAGGCGCGATTGCCGGAGATGAGCTTGGCAAGGGCGCGGGCTTCTTCCCTTTCTCCTTTTTTGTCGATGCCATGGCAACGGAAAGGAGCAGAGCTCAAGTCAGATTGGAGGTGGAAGCAGAGGCACATGGAAGAAAGGGGAACAGGAGGCGCGCGGGCAGCAAGGAGGGAATAACTGTGTACAGCTTCGTGTCTGCCTAGCCAGGCGGATAATGGGGGAGCGTGGGGAAGCGGGGATGCTTGTAACGCCCCGGATCCGATGCGCCAGGTGTCTTCCAGTTATTCGCCGTCGTTGCCATGTCATTTGCTTGCATGTTGTATTTTTCCATGTCATCATATGCATCACGTCCTCTTATTTTCAAAACGTGCATCCGTTCAGGTTCCCCCGGTTCTCTCTGTTGTCCGTTTTGAGCCCAACCACACTCACACGCACCCGTCGCCCCTCTTAGACCTTGTTTTGTGACCGAGAGAAAAACGTTCTCGGAATGGGCCGAGGTTTGCTGAGTGGCCTTGGTATATCACCGGTAGACCGCCCATCAAATTTCTCCATTTGGAGGTTATTTGATGCCCCAACGGTTAAGCATGTAACCCCAAAAGCCCCTTCCGTTTGCAGCCCAGCACCCCCTCCACAAAGCGCACCTAGCCCATCGAACCCCCCTCCATGCTCTCCGCCGTTTGATCACGATCGTGTGGGCGAAAACCGCTCCCCATTTGGACTCTCCTAGCTTCCCCTAGCTATAAATAGGTGCCCCCCCCAAATTTTCGCAGTCCAAACCCTGAATCTCCTCCCTCACCGCGTCGGACATGTCCGCACCATGCCCGGACACGTCCACCGCCGCCTCCACGTCGCCCGGACCAATCCGGGGATGCCACCTCAGCTCCGCCGCCCCCAAGCCTCCAGCGCGCCGCCACGTGGCGCCCCGCGCCTCTCCAGTCGCCTCCCACCGCGCCGGCCACCTGGGGCCCAGGTCCGGCCCGCCCCGAGCCGAACCGGGCCCCGCCCGGGCCCGGATCTCCG
>NW_025233190.1:0-8399 GCF_018294505.1 Triticum aestivum | reverse complement strand
GACAAACACACCGCAAAAAGAGTTACATCGAATAGATCTCCAAGAAGATCGAGGAGAACATGGTATTGAGATCCAAAAAGAGAGAAGAAGCCATCTAGCTAATAACTATGGACCCGAAGGTCTGTGGTAAACTACTCACAACTCATCGGAGGGGCTATGGTGTTGATGTAGAAGCCCTCCATGGTTGATTCCCCCTCCGGCGGACCACCGACGAAGGCTCCAAGATGGAATCTCGCGGTACAGAAGGTTGCGGTAGTGGAATTAGGTTTTCATGGCTTGTTTTGATATTCTCGGGGTATGTGGGTATATATAGGAGGAAGAAGTAGGTCGGTGGCTGCCCGAGGGGCCCACGAGATAGGGGGCACGCCCTACAGGGGTGGGCGCGCCCTCCACCCTCGTGGCCGCCTCGGCTGCTTCTTGACTTACACTCCAAGTCCTCTGGGTCACGTTCGTTCCAAAAATCACGCTCCCGAAGGTTTCATTGCATTTGGACTCCGTTTGATATTCCTTTTCTTCGAAATACTGAAATAGGCAAAAAACAACAATACGGGCTGGGCCTCCAGTTAGTAGGTTAGTCCCAAAAATGATATAAATGTGTAAAATAAAGCCCATAAACATCCAAAACAGGTAATATAATAGCATGGAACAATCAAAAATTATAGATACGTTGGAGACGTATCAAGCATCCCCAAGCTTAATTCCTGCTCGTCCTCGAGTAGGTAAATGATAAAAACAGATTTTTTGATGTGGAATGCTACCTAGCATAATTCTCAATGTAATTTTCTTTATTGTGGCATGAATGTTCAGATCCAAATGATTCAAAATAAGTTCATATTGACATAAGAACTAGTAATACTTCAAGCATACTAATCAAAGCAATCATGTCTTCTCAAAATAACATGGCTAAAGAAAGTTATCCCTACAAAATCATATAGTCTGGCTGTTGCTCTATCTTCATCACACAAAGTGTTTAATCATGCACAACCCCGATGACAAGCCAAGCAATTGTTTCATACTTTAGCAATCTCAAACTTTTTCAACTTTCACGCAATACACGAGCGTGAGCCATGGACATAGCACTATATGTGGAATCGAATGGTGGTTGTGGAGAAGACAAAAAAGGAGAAGATAGTCTCACATCAATTAGGCGTATCAACGGGCTATGGAGATGCCCATTAATAGATATCAATGTGACTGAGTAGGGATTGCCATGCAACGGATGCACTAGAGCTATAAATGTATGAAAGCTCAAGAAAAGAAACTGAGTGGGTGTGCATCCAACTCGCTTGCTCACGAAGACCTATGGAATTTTGAGGAAGCCCATCATTGGAATATACAAGCCAAGTTCTATAATGAAAAATGCCCACTAGTATATGAAAGTGACAACATAGGAGACTCTCTATCATGAAGATAATGGTGCTACTTTGAAGCACAAGTGTGGTAAAAAGGATAGTAGCATTGTCCCTTCTCTCTTTTTCTCTCATTTTTATTTTTTTCCTTTTTTTCTTCTTTTTTTTTCTTTTGGGCCTTTCTTTTTTTTCTTTTGGCCTTTCTTTTTTTTTCTTTTTTTTCTTTAGTCCAAAGTCTCATCCCGACTTGTGGGGGAATCATAGTCTCCATCATCCTTTCCTCACTCGGACAATGCTCTAATAATGAAGATCATCACACTTTTATTTACTTACAACTCAAGATTACTACTCAATACTTAGAACAAGATATGAATCTATATGAATGCCTTCGGCGGTGTACCGGGATATGCAATTAGTCAAGAGCGACATGTATGAAAATTATGAAGGTGGCCTTGCCACAAATACGATGTCAACTACATGATTATGCGAAAAGTGATATGACAATGATGATGCGTGTCATATAAACGGAACGGTGGAAAGTTGCATGGCAATATATCTCGGAATGGCTATGGAAATTCCATAATAGGTAGGTATGGTGGCTGTTTTGAGGAAGGTATATGGTGGGTGGATGGTACCGGCGAAAGTTGCGCGACACAAGAGAGGCTAGCAATGGTGGAAGGGTGAGAGTGCGTATAATCCATGGACTCAACATTAGTCAAAAGAACTCATGTACTTATTGCAAAAATCTACAAGTCATCATAAACAAAGTATTACGCGCATGCTCCTAGGGGGATAGATTGGTAGGAAAAGACAATCGCTCGTCCCCGACCACCACTCATAAGGAAGACAATCAATAAATAAAATTGTGCTCCAACTTCATCACAAAGCGGTTCACCGTACGTGCATGCTATGGGAATCACAAACTTCAACACAAGTATTATTTAAACTCATAATCACCAAACTAGCATGACTCTAATATTACCACCTCTAATATCTCAAAACAATTATCAAGTATCAAATTGGTCATAGCATCCAATTCACTTTCTTTGATAGTTTTTATTATACCCAACTTGGATGGCTACCATTCTAGGACCAATTTTATAACCATAGCAAATACCATGCTGTTCTAAGAGACTCTCAAAATAATATAAGTGAAGCATGAGAGACTAGCAATTTCTACAAAATTAAGCCACCGCCGTGCTCTAAAAGATATAAGTGAAGCACTAGAGCAAAAACTATGAAGCTCAAAAGATATAAATGAAGCACATAGCATATTCTAATACATTCTAATCAAGTGGGCTTCTTCCCAAAGGGTGTGTACAGCAAGGATGATTGTGGTAAACTAAAAGGCAAAGACTAATATCATACAAGATGCTCCAAGGAAAACACATATCATGTGGCGAATAAAAATATAGCTCCAAGTAAAGTTACCAATGAACGAAGACGAAAGAGGGGATGCCTTCCGGGGGCATCCCCAAGCTTAGGCTTTTGGCTATTCTTGAATATCTTGGGGTGCCATGGGCATCCCCAATCTTGGGCTCTTGCCACTCCTTATTCCATAGTCCATCAAATCTTTACCCAAAACTTGAAAACTTCACAACACAAAACTCAACAGGAAATCTCATAAGCTCCGTTAGTGAAAGAAAGCAAAACCACCACATAAGGTACTATAATGAACTCATTATTTATTTATATTTGTGTTAAAACTACTGTATTTCAAGTTCTCTATGGTTCATACCACTTAATATTAGCCATAGATGCATCAAAATAAGCAAACAACACACGAAAAACAGAATCTGTCAAAAACAGAACAGTCTGTGGAAATCTGTAACCCAGGAATACTTATGGAAATCTAAAACTCCTACAACAATAGGAAGTCCTGGACAATTTGTCTGTTGATCTACATCAAAAAGAATCAACGCAAAAGCACGTTTCTGTGATTTAACAAAACTAATTTCGTGCGCGCAACGTTTCTGTTTTTCAGCATAATCAAATTAACTATCACCATAGTTTATCCTATAGGTTCTACTTGGCACAAACACGAATTAAAACATAAAAACACATCTAAACAGAAGGTAGATGCAAAATTTGTTGCTAAACAGAAACAAAAATAAAAAACACAAATAAAATTGGGTTGCCTCCCAACTAGCGCTATCGTTTAACGCCCCTAGCTAGGCATAAAAGCGAGGATAGATCTAAGTAGTGCCATAATAATAAGATAAATCTTGAAAACTCATCTCATATTCTATACATTCAGCAGCAAGTTTTCTTTGAGTCAAGCAAAAGTAATCAAAAGGGCTAAATTTAGCGGGACAAAAGTCCCCAAGATCAATCACAGGAGGAACGGGTTCCTCCTTTGGCCCTTCATATTGCACAACTAATTCATCATTATAAGCATTGTTTTGGCAGAATTTCGTGAGCCTATACTCAAGAGAGTATCCTAACTCATTATTTCGAAGAGAAAATTCATTATTAAGTTCGGAAATTCTATCAACTAGGACATTTGTAGGAACCATTTTTCTAAGGTTTTCATTGAAAGCAACATAGTCCAAAGATTGAAAACGCCTAATTTCCTCTTGACCGAAGAGGATCGCCTCTATGGGAGGAAGATCGGCGTCCACCCTATAGTGCACAAAGATTTCTTTGGCCTCTCTTATTATAAATCTAAACTCATGAGCCAAAAAGATAGTAACATCGCGCTTAACAGAAGAGTGCTCAAGATTAGAAAATTCCAGGAAAATTCTTTGTATGCAAGGATGCATATGCATAAATTGTCTTTCAAGCTCAACTACAAGCATAGCAATAGCATCCACAAGACTACCAGTTCTATGAAGAATAGAACCACCCATAGAAGTTGAAGAACCGACACAAGTAAAGAAATCTTGAATAACACCTTTTCCAATAATGTTACCACTACCGATTCGAAACTTTTTAGTATGCAAGATAGGGGGTTCTTCAGCGGGAGCATCAGAATTTTCCATGTTATCATTATTGTCCATATCGACGATAATCTGCCCAATTTCAGACATAATGGCAAACAAAAGCAAGGAAGAATAGAGCAATCGAAATAGAGAGGAGATTGGGAAAGAGAGGGCAAATAAAACGGCAAGGGTGAAGTGGGGGAGAGGAAAACGAGAGGCAAATGGCAAATAATGTAAATGTGAGGGAGATGAGTTCGTGATGGGTACTTGGTATGTCTTGACTGGAGCGAAGACCTCCCCGGCGACGGCGCCAGAAATCCTTCTTGCTACGTCTTGAGCTTGCGTTGGTTTTCATTGAAGAGGAAAGGGTGATGCAGCAATAGTAGCGTAAGTATTTCCCTCAGTTTTTGAGAACCAAGGTATCAATCCAGTAGGAGGCTCCTCAAAAGTCCCACGCACCTACACAAACAAACAAAGAAATCGCAACCAACGCAATAAAGGGGTTGTCAATCCCTTCACGACCACCTGCAAAAGTGAGTTTTGATAGAGATAGTATAATAAGATAAATATATTTTTGGTATTTTATGATATAGATTGGAAAAGTAAAGATGCAAATAAAAGTAGATTGAAAGCTTATATAAAAGATAGACCCGGGGGCCATTGGTTTCACTAGTGGATTCTCTCAAGATAGCATAAGTATTACGGTGGGTGAACAAATTACTGTCGAGCAATTGATAGAAAAGCGAATAATTATGAGATTATCTATGCATGATCATGTATATAGGCATCCCGTTCGCGACAAAAAGACCGACTCCTGCCTGCATCTACTACTATTACTCCACACATCGACCGCTATCTAGCATGCATTTAGAGTATTAAGTTCATAAGAACAGAGTAACACATTAAGAAAGATGACATGATGTAGAGGGATAAACTCATGCAATATGATATAAGCCCCATCTTTTAATCCTCGATGGCAACAATACAATACGTGCCTTGCTGCCCCTGCTGTCTCTGGGAAAGGACTCCGCAAGATTGAACCCAAAGCTAAGCACTTCTCCCATTGCAAGAAAGATCAATCTAGTAGGCCAAACCAAACTGATAATTCGAAGAGACTTGCAAAGATAACTCAATCATACATAAAAGAATTCAGAGGAGATTCAAATATTTCTCATAGATAAACTTGATCATAAACCCACAATTCATCGGATCTCAACAAACACACCACAAAAAGAGTTAGGTCGAATAGATCTCCAAGAAGATCGTGCAGAACATGGTATGGAGATCCAAAAAGAGAGAAGAAGCCATCTAGGTAATAACTATGGACCCGAAGGTCTGTGGTAAACTACTCACAACTCATCTGAGGGGCTATGGTGTTGATGTAGAAGCCCTCCGTGGTCGATTCCCCCTCCGACGGAGCGTCGGCAAAGGCTCCAAGATGGGATCTCGCGGATACAGAAGGTTGCGGCGGTGGAATTAGGTTTTCGTGGCTTTTTCTGATGTTCTCGGGGTACGTGGGTATATATAGGAGGAAGAAGTAGGTCGGTGGCCGCCCGAGGGGCCCACGAGATAGGGGGCGCGCCCTACAGGGGTGGGCACGCCCTCGGCCCTCGTGGCCGCCTCGGCTGCTTCTTGACTTGCACTCCAAGTCCTCTGGGCCACGTTCGTTCCAAAAATCACGCTCCCGAAGGTTTCATTGCATTTGGACTTCGTTTGATATTCCTTTTCTTCGCAATACTGAAATAGGCAAAAAAACAGCAATACGGGCTGGGCCTCCGGTTAGTAGGTTAGTCCCGAAAATGATATAAATGTGTAAAATAAAGCCCATAAACATCCAAAACATGTAATATAATAGCATGGAACAGTAAAAAATTATAGGTACGTTGGAGACATATCAAGAAGCTCCAAGGCGGCCTGCCTCAGGAGCGCCGGGTCAGGAGGAGCAATCAGGCGCCATTTCTTGGTGGCCTGCCGAGGCCTCGAGGGCTTCGGCCTCGGGAACCGCAGGTTGAACCCCCTCATCAACGACCGCCTCAGGACGAGATTCGCAAGCTCCGAAGGATGATGCCTCGGGAACCCCTCGCGACATCGGCCTCTTGACACCAGACCCCCCAGCCTCCAGTGATGCTTGCCTCCCTGCACCACCTCCTGAGGCAAGATCGATGTGGGTGACGGGGAAAAAAGGCCACGATAACGGGATTTTTGCGGGGCCCCACGAGGTCGGCCGGGCGCAACCCCCATTCATCAAAGTGGGGCATCTGCCTCGTGAACTCGGCCCTGCCCGAGCAAAGATACAGGAGGCCGCCCTCGTGTCGTATGTTGCCCGGAGAGGGGTCGCCAGTCAAGACCTCCAGCACCTTCTTCAATGTTTCAGGCGCAAGCTCCTCCTCCTGAAGCCTCATGCGGTCCTGATGCCCACTCAGGGTCCACATCGGTCGGGAGTGACGCTGAAGAGGAGCGACGTGACACTGGAGGAACTCCTTCACCACCTTGGGCGCAGTCACGCCAAGCGTCCTCAACCTCTCAAATCGGCGCTAGACAAAGGAGAGATGGGGGGCTCGTGAGCTTCTCGTGGCCCCAGCCAGGATTGGGGATAGCAGGCAATATCGGGTGCGAGAGCAGGGGCTGGGCACCCTAACATCCACATACAGCCACCGCGTCCGGAATCCACTCATGGAGGGTGGAAGGTCAAAATCAATCCCCGAGGCGGCCGTCTCGGGAATGGCCTGGAAGCTCACGCACCCCGAGCACTGCGATGGGTTGGTCAGGCGCAAGGAGAAGAAGTGGCACGGGAGGGAAATGGAAGGGGCAATGCCCACCATGGCTTCGCAGAAAAAGGTGAAGGCAGCAAGAAGGGAAATGGATTGAGGGTCAAGATGCATCATGTGGATCTGATAGTGGGAAAGCACCACATTGAAAAAGGTAGAGAAGGGAGGAACCACGCCAGCCCACAGGGCGTCGGTGAAGAATCGAACCTCTGTGACGATCCTGTCGAAGGAGGCATGGGACGCAGGCCAAGCCGTCGTCCTTCCGCACTCGTTAAAGCTATAGGCGAGGGCGGAGCGGACCTTGTCCAAGGCTTCCGGATTGAGTATCAGCGACCGGTCAACGGTAGGCGCGATTGCCGGAGATGAGCTTGGCAAGGGCGCGGGCTTCTTCCCTTTCTCCTTTTTTGTCGATGCCATGGCAACGGAAAGGAGCAGAGCTCAAGTCAGATTGGAGGTGGAAGCAGAGGCACATGGAAGAAAGGGGAACAGGAGGCGCGCGGGCAGCAAGGAGGGAATAACTGTGTACAGCTTCGTGTCTGCCTAGCCAGGCGGATAATGGGGGAGCGTGGGGAAGCGGGGATGCTTGTAACGCCCCGGATCCGATGCGCCAGGTGTCTTCCAGTTATTCGCCGTCGTTGCCATGTCATTTGCTTGCATGTTGTATTTTTCCATGTCATCATATGCATCACGTCCTCTTATTTTCAAAACGTGCATCCGTTCAGGTTCCCCCGGTTCTCTCTGTTGTCCGTTTTGAGCCCAACCACACTCACACGCACCCGTCGCCCCTCTTAGACCTTGTTTTGTGACCGAGAGAAAAACGTTCTCGGAATGGGCCGAGGTTTGCTGAGTGGCCTTGGTATATCACCGGTAGACCGCCCATCAAATTTCTCCATTTGGAGGTTATTTGATGCCCCAACGGTTAAGCATGTAACCCCAAAAGCCCCTTCCGTTTGCAGCCCAGCACCCCCTCCACAAAGCGCACCTAGCCCATCGAACCCCCCTCCATGCTCTCCGCCGTTTGATCACGATCGTGTGGGCGAAAACCGCTCCCCATTTGGACTCTCCTAGCTTCCCCTAGCTATAAATAGGTGCCCCCCCCAAATTTTCGCAGTCCAAACCCTGAATCTCCTCCCTCACCGCGTCGGACATGTCCGCACCATGCCCGGACACGTCCACCGCCGCCTCCACGTCGCCCGGACCAATCCGGGGATGCCACCTCAGCTCCGCCGCCCCCAAGCCTCCAGCGCGCCGCCACGTGGCGCCCCGCGCCTCTCCAGTCGCCTCCCACCGCGCCGGCCACCTGGGGCCCAGGTCCGGCCCGCCCCGAGCCGAACCGGGCCCCGCCCGGGCCCGGATCTCCG
>NW_025233189.1:0-8400 GCF_018294505.1 Triticum aestivum | reverse complement strand
GAATGTACTTCTAATGAACATATTTTACAGCTATGTTGCCTCTACTTCGGATATGTCTCCATACCCTGTAATCCAAAACTGCAGTGATGTTTTAGTCACAAAGTAAATAAAATGAAGTTTGTGATACCATAGCCAGCTAATGTACGCCATTATGGCCATCTGAGACTGGAAACATATCTTTGGTGCATGTGGTTGCAGGTTGATACCGAATGTTGCATGTACCACGTTGAAACAACTAAACGCTTCAGTCTACTTACATAAGAGAACAACATTAGGACAAACACACCGATATCCTTTTCTAAGGGCCCAGAGAAACATCGGAGCAAACACACCATTGATCTTTTTTAAGAGCAGAGATGAGAATTGCAGTAGGATATTGTAGAAGTAGCCTACTGTGTCTTCCTGTCCATGTGCCACTGAAAGACGAGAACTATGTTTTAGGATTAGGAATAATAGGGATTCACTTCCATCTTGGGTTCCATACTTGGCCCTTCAACAGGGTAATCACTCTGTGATATGAAGCCTAAGCCACAGCGAATAACATATCCACGATTGAGCAACCACAAAATTTTGTGTTCTACACGTTTACAATTCACAATGGTTTTCTGTCCATCCTCCTTGAGTTGTTTAAGCTGAGTGAGGCGCTGGCATGGAAGGTGAGAGCATCTCCAGCAGCCGCCCAACGCACGGCGCGCTAAAAACTACTTTACAACACGCCCATCGCCTGGTTTGGCGCGGCGGGAAGCGCGGGCTCCAGCAGCCGCGGTCAAATGCAGCGCGCGCGCGTAGCTCCAGTAGCGTGCAAAAATGCAGCCCGCGCGACTCGCCGGCGCATGCCGTATGTTGCATTTTGGATACAAAATGAATTTCAAACATCACAAAACAAAGACATGGAATAATAATTTAAATCACACAAACAAGTTGATGACTAAAAGCTCATGCCCACAAATTCAAATTCATGCCCACAACATCATCCAACCAAGTTCAAAATGCAAACCAAGTTCATGACACAAACGAAAGGCACATCAAAAATCAAGCCTCGTCCTCGTCTTCATCCTCATCTTCCTCCGATTCATCCGACTCCTCCGAAGACGATTCTTCCTCCTCCTCTTCATTGTCGCGCGCCGCATCCTCATCACGTGAAGCTCGGAAGCTGTTGGCAAGATCGTCAATGGCATATTCATGGGAAGGTGGCGCGGTGGAGAGAGTGTAGCGTGAGCGCTCGAGTGTGCCGCGCGCGGAAGCGGGCACACCAAATACACAGCGCGCGATGGCGATTCGGACCGCGCGCCCAACTCTATATGCCGTGCGCTCGGTCATTGCGCGTCCGCTGGAGCGCCTCTACCGATTGCGCGCGCGCTAAAAAGGGCAAATTTGCGATGCGACACTTATTTAGCGTGGCTGTTGGAGATGCTCTGATGTAGGTGTACCCGCAGCTCGAGTTCAGGGTGTGGAAATTTTTGCTCAAGCCAACTTCGTACTCACTCTTCATATTGCTTTCTGTTTGAGTGACATGCATTAACTGTGGAAACCTCGTGAAATATTTTCCATACTTGACAAAGACCTGGCCCTGTGGAACTCCAATGTGATTTAGAAATTTTCAAAACCACATCAATACTAGATCAAACACAATGAAACCCCTGAGCAGTACATATTCATAACAATTTTTTGGATCTAAATTGGTTTGATCCCTGAATATTTCTGCGAAGTATACTAGCTCTTAGCAATTCATATTCTTTTAAATGGTAAGTACAAATTCTAAAAAGATCGCGAACTGAGCGTAAGTCAAATGATTAGATTCTTGGTGGTGGAACCAGCCCACAAGGTTCATGTCCTAGACTTGACACTGTGCTCACATTTTCCTAGATTTCTTTCAAGCTTTTCGTCCATGTTCGCTCAGTGGGACGAGATGCTCCTGTCGCCTACGGAGGTGTCTGTGGTGACTTCATCAACCTCAAGATGATGTGCCGACTCAATGTCTTGGAGATGCTCATAGAGGTAGGTTGTGCGTGCGTGCATTCATAAGCATAAGTGTATGTCCGTATAGACGAACGTCTATGTCTGTCTCTGTATTATGTTAAAAAAAACTTCTCAAAAGAGTATCACAATGATGAGACTATCAAGCAATTATTTATTTCCACCAGTTTGCTCTCTATTATTTATGGTCCATCATTCGGGTGTCCAACATGAATCCACCTTAACGGCTGGGGATTCAAGTTTATTCGTACCATTGACTGCAATCATTTTTTCCGGTTCATGCTGTAAAACCAAAATGATTTGTGTGTACTGCAGCATGTTCCACTACACAAAAATGAAGCATCATGTTGTGCACGTGGTTGCAGACTGGAAATAATCATTGCACCATGTGCAAACAATTAGGAACACCAACCTTCTTATTTAAGAGCAAACACTGGAACAGCCACACAGCTCTCTTTCTCCATATGCCGCCGTTATGTGCAAGATGAGGCATGCATGTTATTACTTTGGCAATGTCGTTGAAAAACTAGAGGTATGTTGGGATTAGGAAACGTCAGGATTCAGTTCCATGCTGCATGGGATACATAACCCTGCAGATGGGAATCCCATTGGTCACATCACACGAAAACCTGCTGAGAAGCAAGTATGTGTGGGTTTAGCGGCAACCGGATGTATTGCCGTCCTCTTTGACCCAAGCCAGCATAGCTGCAGCCCAAATCGTATCTAGTCAGAGATCAAGAAGTCGTGAGCATCAGGTTAAAACATTAGAAACGTTGCCAACAAATCCTCCGTTCACTCAGGAGTTTGGAGTTTGGACACATGGTACAATTATCATTAATCTCGAATTAATGTTCCGAATAATTAGTTGAACTCTGGTTACCATGTGTAATGGGATGCAAGAACTGACATGCAAGTTAAGAATAGAAAATCAGAAACACGTAAACTCACATGGCAATACTTTGGTAAGCCTGGATGCATTCTCCCTGCAGTTACAATCGTGGTGAACACATTTCCCTCAAGTGGTCAAGTGCCATATCTTCTGAAAGAAAATGTTTCCATACTTGCACAATATATATTAATTTTGGAAGTGATATGGTGGTAGAGCAATTTTACTAATTACGCGTTCTAAGAAATGATTTGGTTTATTCATGTCATTTGTTCAGAAGGACTAGGATTCACGCTTCGGGCATGCATATTATTTTGCACACACAACAAACTTTCTCGCCACCTGGAAAACTTTTTGAATCTGAATTTACGTGGTTCTAACAAACTCTTTGGAACAAGCTTTCGTTAAATATAATAGTTTCAAATAGGGTTTATGCCTCTTAGCATTGGACCTCTCTAAACGCTAGAACGCTGCTACACTACTAGGAAAGGGCTTATAGGTGACCTCAAATCAGTGGCGGGCGTGGGCGGTCACCCGCCACAGCTAATTTTGAAATCTAGCAGCGGCGGGTGACACAGCGCACCCGCCAGTGCTGGTAGCGTAGCGGTGGCGGTGGTCCCAGCGACCGCCACAGATGGCCTCACAAAAATTGCGATCCTGGTGAAAACTGGCACTGGCGTGCATTGCCGCGCACCCGCCACTGCTACATCGTATTACAGTGGCGGTCATGGAATATGCCCGCCACTGACATAGAGGGGTGACCCTCTTAAATTTTATAATTTCTATATCCAGATGTTTGCAGTGGCGGGCAACAGATGTACTCGACACGGCTGCAATGCAGTCGGCAGCGCAAATAAAAAAAAGGTTTAGAGCGGCGGGCCCTGTGTAGTGCCCGCCACAGATGTTTATTGCTTTTTTTCTTGCACGAATTTTAGTTAATGCCACGAAAAATAGCAAACCCACTCCAAAAGTTGTCAAATTGTAGCATGGGGCTTCTGATGGCATATATTACACATGGAAAAAATTTCAAGTCCAAAATATATTTAAAAATTGAGTTCCGTGTGTCAGGTCGAAAGCCTATACACTTGGTGGGAGAGTGCCCTGTTTGCACACGATGCGCATTAGGTTTTGGTGGTAACGATCTCTAATTTTTATCACACCATATAGGTGTTCAATGAAGACGGCTTGGAAAGTTTCAAACATTTCCAACATCGTTAGCATGGCCAAAGTTTGTTTTGCGTTTTTTACTCGCCGAAAATTCAGTTAGTGCCGCGAAAATAGCAAACCAAGTCCAAAAGTTGTCAAATTGTTGCACGGGGCTTCTGATGGCTTATATTACACATGGAGAAATTTTCAAGTCCAAAATATGTTTAAAAATTGAGTTCTGTGTGTCTGGTGGTCGTTTCGAAACGCTATCCGCTTGGCAGGAGAGTGTCCTGTTTGCACGCGATGTGCATCAGGTTTTGGTCGTAACGATCTCTAATTCTTATCATACCATATAGGTGTTCAATGAAGACGGCCTGGAAAGTTTCAAACATTTTCAACATCGTTAGCATGGCCAAAGTTTGTTTTGCTTTTTTTACTTGCCGAAAATTCAGTTAAAGCCGTGAAAATTGCAGAACCAACTCCAAGAGTTGTAAAATTGTAGCACAGGGCGTATATTACACATGGAAAAAATTTCAAGTCTAAAATTCTCAAAGTGCTTTGTCGTATTTGTACGCAATGAACATTTGTAAAAGCAGATTTTACGTACGTAGGCTTTCGACTAGGCCTAGCCGCCCGCCGTAGCTAACGTTAGCAGTGGCGGGTGACTCGTACTGCCCGCCGTGTGTTAAGCGAAAACACGCGCCCCACCCGTGCATTCTTTCGAAGCTTACCTAATCTGTTCCCCTCATCTCCCCCTCTCGCGCGCTCTCCACCGCAACCGCCGCCAGCCACCGCGCACCTCTCTCTAGACTTGCGTGCTCTGGTCCGCCGCCGTGCGGCTCTCTCTACTGTCGCGCGGTCAGGTCCGCAGCCGTCGTCGGTGCTCGTACTCCGCCGGCACAGCAGCTGTAGTTTTTTCCCCACGGGATCCTGTGGGCCGGCACCTTGAAAACCTTGCAACTGTCGCAATGAACCAGGCCGTATCGTCAACACTGTCGTCGGCGTTGCAAATTTTTGATTTATATCTGTGTCAAGGTATAATTTCACTACATTTCACATATATATGTTCCCCTATTACAGATGATTGTAACGTATTCGATGAAATGCCACACGAATGATTTAGATCTTAGATGTTCTTAGATGTACCTGTACAAACACGTGGATGGGTGGTGTCAGTCGATGTAGAATCAGATGGCTTTGTTTAATTTCTAAGACTTAATATAAGTGCCAATGTTTTGAGGAAACCTTGATTCGTTTCCAATTCGTCAAAGGTACTTAATATGCCCAACTATTAGCAAAGGTGATGCCGAACTTTTCGGTCACCATTTTCTTTTTGTTAATATATTGTAGTTGGACAAATGGATCCCGACGTCGGAACGCCATCTCAGAAGGAACCTCGGTACACCAATCCTGACGTTGAGATGAGCGCCCAAGACGTGGATGATTCGGCCATCCCTGATGTCGAGATGGGCAACGACCAACAGGTAGAACCGACCACCGGGGCAGGGGACACGAGCCACACTGACGGGACTTCATCCAGCATGGCTACCACAAAGAAGAGCAATCGAAAGGCAAGGGATCCAAACAAGCTTCATGAAGGTAAAATTGCAATCACCGTAGTTGGCCTGAGTGGCGAGCCTGTCACCCCAGAGGATGCAACAAAAAGGTATAGCAAAATGCTAGGTTGTATCTTGCAAAAAAACGTCCTGATCAGAAGCAAGGATTTGGTCAGACACAAGGAGAATCTACTACTGGCGTTAAACCTTAGTTATGAATTTCCACCTGATGTCAAGAAGTTAGCCGAAAATTATGCTATGTCAAAATGGCCGAAGATGGTAAGGGACTGGAAGAGCAGTGCCCGTAGCAATCTAGTTGGTAAGGACCTCGAGACCGTTAAGCGGCTCAATACAACTATGGATCACGAATATTGGACGAAGTTTTGTGAATCCGCTAGTGGTGAGTCAAGCAAGGAGATAAGCGATCATTTCCGTAAATTGCGGAAAAATCTGCCAGGTAACCACCATTTGGGCCCTGGTGGTTACAAAGCTCCAGAACCCAAGTGGGAGAAGGAGGCCGCAGAGTGTATAGCCATGGGTAAATAGCCTCTATTCTAGGAACATCGAGATCGTGCTCAGGAATTCCGTTTTCTCAAGGCCTTGCAGTGCAAGACCCAGACAGTAAGGAGTTCGTCCTCCCGACGCAGGAATTTCACTCGACGGACTAGAACTTGGTAACGTCGATCATCACTAATAATTTAGTCCCCGCAACTTATTTGTTATGTACCATACTAATACATGTATTTTTTGTAGAGACAAATAAAGCAGGAATTTGGACCAGGTCCTCATGAATCTCCCCACGGCTATAGTTATGATGAACCTCTTACCCGTGCAGTGAACACGGGTTTTGGGGTTAACAGGAAGCCCAAGACTGGGTGTGCGTTGGGACGGGGTAAGATATTGTGGGACGACGCCTACCCCGAAACCAAAGAAATAAAAAATACAGAAGGAAGTACATAAGCAAAACCAAGTTAGATGCAGTAGTAGATGCAGCCGTCGAGAAAAGGTTAGAAAAAATGTTTCTGCACGGCGCGCCAAATCCTAACCAGCAGCATACACCTATCATCATCCATCAGCTACATGCATCCCACTTTATTCCATGCTGGCTACAAGCCAACATGGGCGGGGTGAAGACAAGGGTTGCCAAGGGTCAAATCATCATGTTTACCGATGGTACCAGAATGATGAACGGGGTCGTCCTGTCACTTGGCATGACTAGGGTGCAGGTGCAGGAGGTAGTGAAAGGCTTCGAATCTTGGTCGTTCCCTCACCCCATGAAGACGGCGTCACTATGTTATGGCAAGTGGCCCAGAGCGACCTGCTTAAGTGGCCAACGAATGATATAGAGAAGATTCCCCAAGGATATGCCGGCACCGGAGACATATAATGCAAGATAATCCGCATTCAGGGGAGAAGAATGCACGTGACAGTTGCGGACAATTCGCAGACATACCACCTATGCATGTTGTCATCCCCGAAGGGCAGAAAATGAACATGTATAAGCATGAGGAACCGCTTCTATTTGAATCTATGTTGGAGACCCTCTCGATTGATCTTCAAAGTATACATGTCCATTTGGTAGATGAATTAAAAAAATGTCAACATGGATACACGACCAAGGTGATAGAAGGTTATAGTTTTGTCGAGGAGTACCCGACAGACAGAATCGATCTGGCCTTTAGTGAGGCCATCGAAACAAATATCTTCTCTGTCAGTGTAGTCTCCCCAGAGTTATTGAGGCTCTGGGTACATCATCGAGCTACAGATCCCCTACTCCCGCATGGTAAAGTTTCCGTACCTGATCCTTTTTACATGCACTGCCATAACCTCGAAACCACAGAAGGCTAGGAGGTCATGTCGGACGACCATTTCCCGTTCTTTATTATCAATCATGCACATGCAAACACCATTCTACTACCATACTGCGACAAGTCGTTAACGTTCACTAATTTATTTCGAAACATATAAATAGCCTTGTGGTTTGATCTCATCAATGCTAATTTCTTCATTGTTTTGCGTAGCGACCGACAATGGATCGTAATCGCATTATTGCCGACGCAGGGCTTGGCTTACTTCTTCGATTCGAAGAGACACCCTCAAAAGCAATGGACCATACTGAAGAAGGTCCAAAATGATACTCTCGCCAAGTGTAAGAACGTCAGAGAGACTATAACAGAAGATTCACAATTCAAGTTCTTAACTAGCGCTTGTTGCTATCAAGAACAAAATGTGGAAACCTCTCGTAGGTCTGGATATTGTGCCATGGCTATCATGGACGACTTTTTGAAGAAAAGCAACTATTTGCATAATCATAACCAGATCATCAAGTGGTCCGAAGAGATGGAGAGGGACATGGACATAGGGGAACTATTAACAGAGCATGGCCGCCTCCAAATGGTGTTGTCCACAATCATCAACAAAGAGGTTGTAAATGAGGATGGGAAGTTTCACTTCCAGCTAGAGCGAGATGAAGAACGATTGCGGTAATCGATTGCGAGCGATACAGTGCTTCAAAACATCTTGATTCGTTGTTCATTTTATGAGTTGATAATTTTACATGTTTATTTGTTGCCATACACTCCTTATGTTGTATGTTTGCTTCATTTATAATCTTAATTATTGTAACACCGTTGTAATGTGATTGTTTGAATTCAATGGGATTATTGAGTGCAACATACTGCTTCAGCCAAAATAACGCTGCCATGATAGTAAAATAACGCTGCCGCAGCAACAATTTCTCCATATGCCGACATCACTACTAGTGGCGGGCGGCAAAGGTGCCTACCACTGCTCGTACGCACAACAGTGGCAGGCAGTGATTGTGGTTGTGGCGGG
>NW_025233188.1:0-8403 GCF_018294505.1 Triticum aestivum | reverse complement strand
GGAGAACCACTATGATTGCGCCCCAGTTGAGCTGGGCGAGCGCCTCAATGGAGAAAGCTAAAACTGACCGTCATGATGAGGCGGGAGCCGGTGGCTGTTCAAGAGGTTTTTTTGAGTGCCTAAAGACTTATGCCGCTTAGAGCGAGGAACCGGATTTGTTCGGCCCAGGCATGGATAGCGCCCCGAATTTGGCCTTCCGAACACTAGGGGCTTCGCCGAAATTTAAAATTATAGAATTCAATGGCTAAGTGAGAGTGTTCAAGCATTATAAGTTCGGTTGCCTCGTTCATTGTGCTGAGCGCCTCCCTAGATGGACCCAAATATGGGAACAAGAGTGCTCAAATTTATCCTGAACACCCCAGCACTCGTGGCATGGGGGCTGAAGCCGACGACTTGCCATCTCTCAGATTTGATAAACAGCCGCACAGAAGGTAATATTTTAAATCAACAAGCGTTGCTTAGCGCATATGAACAAAGTTTTCAGCGCACAGGATAACAAAATGCGAGTCTACTCAAATATTACATTATTGGAGCACTCACCCGCAGTAATGCGGGCACCCTTCAAGACACCCTTATAATCCATCTCGGGCGTGCGATACTCCTTGCCCGGCGGTGGCGGGTCCATCACAAGCTTCTCAGCATCCAACTTGCCCCAATCCACCTTAGCACGGGCAAGGGCCCGATGGGCACCTTCAATACAGGCGGATCGCTTGATGACCTCAACCCATGGACAAGCATGCAGCAGCCGCCGCACCAGGCCGAAGTAGCTCCCAGGCATGGCCTCATTGGGCCACAGCCGAACTACTAGGCCCTTCATGGCCTGTTCGGCCACCCTATGGAGCTTGACCAGCTGCTTCAGCTAGTCGCTAAGGGGCACCGGATGTCCGGCCTCAGCATAATGAGACGAGAAGACCTTCTCCGTCGAGCTCCCCTCCTCGGCCCTATAGGAAGCGGCAACATCGGACATGCTGCGGGGCAGATCTGCGAACGCTCCTGGAGAGCTCCGAATTCGGGTAAGTAACAGGTAATTCACATTCACATGCTTGCTTTGCATAAAAAATACCTTACCCGCCGCTATTTTCTTCAATGCCTCAATTTGCTGAAGGGCTTTGTGGGCTTCGGCCTTAGCGGCTTTGGCATTCTCAAGAGCCGATGCAAGCTCGGACTCTCGAGTCTTCGAGTCGCGCTCCAAACTCGAAGTCTTTTCCACGAGAGCCTGGAGCTCTTGCTGTACCTCCGCCACCAGCGCCTCCTGCTTCTCTCGCCTAGCACGCTCCACGGCCGCATATGTTCGGCCGCAGACACCGCCTCCTTCAGGGTCGCCACCTCGTTCGTGGCCCCTTAAGTACCCACGTTATCCTTGTCATTTCTCTTGCAACCAAATCCTTTTCTGTAAGGTACAACTTTAATAAGGTGTTACTCGCCTTCCTTGTCCTCGAGCTGCTTCTTGGCATGGCCGAGCTCGTTCTCGGACCGCTTGAGGCTTTGCTTTAAAGCATCGACCTCTACAGTCAGTGCGGCAGAGGTCAGCAGCGCAGCCTGCAATCCCATATTGACATATTTTTTAAGACTCCTACGTATATCTTTTTAGATCCTTAGTCCGGCTTTTCTTTCCGAACACCGAACCGAGCATCAGGGGCTACTGTATATGCGGTACTATTTCACATATATTAAATTTCTTACCTCAAAGCTTGTTAAAAGGCTGCTGCAGGCTTCGGTCAGCCCACTTTTGGCGAGCTAGACCTTCTGAATCACCGCACTCACGACAGTGCGGTGTTCCTCCTCGATGGAAGCGTCGTTAAGCGCCTCCAGCAAGTTATCCGGTGCCTCCGGTTGGACGGAGGCCGCTGGCGTCATGGTCTTGCCCTTCTTACGAAGGGGCCGCCTGCCGGACTTCGGAACCACTGCAGGTTCCGGTGCGGAGTCCGGTACGAAGTTCGGGAGGTTGCCTTGTGGCACCTCCGGGTCCTCCTCCTCCGGGTGGAGCCCTCTCTGGGATCCCACCTCGGAGTCGTCGGCGTCACGGGGGGAGGAGGCGGTTGGAAGTGAAGTACTATTTACATCTGACGTGCCCAAGGACCCGCTCGACGAAGCGGGAAGATCGTCCTTGGGTGGACTGCAGGGTTGTATGCGGCATTAGAAAGACACCATGTGGCGAAAAGAAAAATCATGAAGTTTTTCGGGAGTCCGGATACTTACGATCTCGCCAGGGGCTTGGCCCTTGAAGGCCAATCCTCGTCGTCGTCACCGGCGTTGGCGGAACAGTCCGGGGGAAGAGTCCTTCCCTTCGTGGACCCTTCGGCCTCCCTCGTTGGGGAGGCCTTCCTTTTCTTCCCTCCCCCCGCTGGGGTAGAGGCCTCTTTCTTCTCCTCCTCGTCCTCGTGGGAGGAGTCTGCCTCGAAGTCATCAGACACCTGAAAAAGGGAACTCTTTCAAGTGCCCGTGGCCTTCTTCTTGGCTTGCTTCTCCGGCACCACGTGGGGTGCCGGAACCAGCAGCCCCGCTAAGCGGGCGTCCGCTGGGTCTTCTGGCAACGGGGCCAGACAGTTAGTCTGCTCGGCCTTCTTCAGCCAGTCCTGTCAAAGGAGAGGGAGTTTAGATCCCGCATAGAGTCAAACTATGGAAAACAAGTGTCCCGTAAAGGGTAGAATCGCTTACCTCGCTAGCCTGGCGCTGCGAGCTGAATCCGCGATCTTCGGTAGTGGATGCGGGAGCCTCTGCGCCCTTAAAGAACACCTTCCAGGCATCGTCGTACTTAGTGTCGAAGAGCCCGCTCAAGGTTCGGTGCTGGGCCGGATCAAACTCCCACAATTTGAAGGCCCGTTGTTGGCACGGGAGAATCCGGCGGATGAGCATGACCTGGACTATGTTGACAAGCTTGAGCTTCTTGTTCACTAGGTTTTGGACGCAGGCTTGGAGTCCGGTCAGCTCCTCCGAATCGCCCCAGGTCAGGCCACTCTCTTTCCAAGAGGTGAGCCATGTGGGGATGCCAGATCTGAATTCGGGGGCCGCTGCCCATTTAGGGCCACGTGGCTTGGTGATGTAGAACCACCCCGATTGCCACCCCTTGATGGTTTCCACGAAGGCGCCCTCGAGCCAAGTAACATTGGGTATCTTGCCCACCATGGCACCTCCGCACTCCGCTTGGCTGCCCTTCACAACCTTCGGCTTGACACTGAAGGTCTTGAGCCACAAGCCGATGTGGGGCTGGATGCAGAGGAAGGCCTCGCACACGACGATAAACGCCGAGATGTTGAGGATGAAATTCGGGGCCAGATCATGGAAATCCAGGCCGTAGTAGAACATGAGCCCCCGGACAAAGGGGTGGAGTGGGAAGCCCAGTCCGCGAAGGAAATGGGGAAGGAATACCACCCTCTGATGGGGCCTGGGGGTGGGGATGAGATGCCCCTCGACGGGGAGCCGGTGCGCGATGTCGCTGGACAGATATCTGGCGCCGCACAGCTTCTTGATGTGCCCCTCCGTAACGGAGGAGGCCATCTACTTGCCTCTCGCTCCGGACATAGTTGGAGAAGGTTGAGGTGAGATGTGCGAACTTGGGTGCTGGAGCTCGAGTGTGCGGAGATGGATAAGCAAAGGAGGAAGAAGGCGCAGGTAAAAAGGTGGATCTTTATCCCCTTATATATGGGCAGACGAAACTATGCGTCCCCACCGGCCTAGTAAAACTCGCTCTTCTCCCAAGCGCCGCAATCAATGGCGCGGTTGGGTTACCCACGTCCGTATTGATGGGAATCCCGAAATAAGGGGAACACGATCTCTGCTTCGACAAGACGTGCCAAGGAAACCGCTTCGCTAAACGCGTTGAGGTGGTATAATAAAAACGATTCAAGTAAAGGCTTGGTTGTGGTGTGACGTCACGCCATGGAATATGTCAGCAGATTGAACTTGTGTAAATATTATTCTCTCTACGGTGGAATGTGGAATTTATTTTGCAGAGCCGGACACTATCCTGGTGTTCACAATCTTCTATAAATTATTCGAAGGAGGAACCTGCCTTGCAATGCCGAAGACAATATGCGCGCCGGACTCGTCGTCATTGAAGCCTGGTTCAGGGGCTACTGATGGAGTCTTGGACTAGGGGGTGTCCGGATAGCCGAACTATCATCATCGGCCGGACTCCAAGACTATGAAGGAACAAGATTGAAGACTTCGTCCCGTGTCCGGATGGGACTTTCCTTGGCGTGGAAGGCAAACTTGGCGATACGGATATGTAGATCTCCTACCATTGTAACCGACTTTGTGTAACCCTAGCCCTCTCCGGTGTCTATATAAACCGGATGGATTTAGTCCATAGGACGAACAACAATCATACCATAGGCTAGCTTCTAGGGTTTAGCCTCCTTGATCTCGTGGTAGATCTACTCTTGTAATACCCACATCATCAATATCAATCAAGCAGGACGTAGGGTTTTACCTCCATCAAGAGGGCCCGAACCTGGGTAAAACATCATGTCCCTTGTCTCCTGTTACCATCTGCCTAGACGCACAGTTCGGGACCCCCTACCCAAGATCCGCCGGTTTTGACACCGACCGGGGGTGAAGGCCTTACGAGCCACCGCGTGTCTCACCCATCACTGGAGTCGTGAACGACCAGACCGCTTGCAGCGGCGTCCAACAAAGTGAGTTGATGATGCGATGACCGACTAGTACGATGAAGACGGCTGCCTGAGGAGGACGCCGCAGGAACTCATGCGGAAGTGCGCCAAGCCACGACCAGGGAGAGACTCAAAGTCGAGGGGGGCCTCCTGGACCCAGGCGGAGTTGTCGGCGACGAAATTGAGCGCACCGACTCAGATCTCGCGGCCCATGACCAAACCACCACTGGAAACCATGCCGATGAAGGTCGAAGAAAATGTAACCTCACCGGAAGTTGCTAAGATGCTTTGCCCCACGGTGGGCGCCAACTGTCGTGTTACTAAGTATGACAGTAAGTCTAGGGGTACGAATGAGGAGGCTAGGTCCTAGCTACGGCAAGATTGTACGCAAGTGTTTACGAGTTCAGGCCCCTCTCGGAGGAGGTAAAAGCCCTACGTCTCGGTGCCCGGAGGCGGTCGATTGATTATATAAGAGTGTGTGTTACAGGGGGTGCGAACCCTTGTGCCAGAGGAGGGGGTGGCTTATATAGAGTTCGCCAGGACCCCAGCCATCCCCCGTTACAGAGGGTTCAATGTACATAAAGATGGGGCGTTACTGGTAACGCCAGGCTTAAGTGCCTTAAATGACCTTAAAGACTACGGAGTGAATGCTTCCCCGTTGCTGTTCTGAGTGACTCCTTGTCTTCGGTAGGTCGAGTAGTTTCTTGTATGGTCGAATGATTGACTGGTCGTGTGACTTCGGGAAGGAGGAGTACCCGAATGGTTGATTGGTCGAGTGGATCGCACTCGATGCCTTTATTGGTTACTCCCTGTTGTCTCTTGAGCTTCTTTGCTTCTAGGGTAGTGGCCTTGGGTAGGGCGTATAGGTCAGACCTATGACCCTACCCTAGGTCTGTATCATCATCAACCACCAACCTAAGTTTAGCAGCAACGTGGTGCCATGATACGTGCTACTGCTAATGCAATAGTAGTAGCGCGCTTTTTACTCACATCGCTGCTGCTAATTCTGAAATTGGCTACACGGTCGGCCCCGTTTAGCAGTAGCACGTGTGAGAAAAGTGCATTGCTGCTACGCCATTATCAGTAGCACGTTTTTCTTCCCGTGCTACTGCTAAGACACAGCACCCACCACCTTTTTCCACCCATCCTCCCCTCCCACATCTCGTCTCCTCCCTTTCCCCTACCTCCCACATCTCCCCTCTCCCACTCTTCTTCTTCCTGAATACTTCTCCCCCATTACTCTCCCTGTTCTACCTACCTTTCTCTCTCTTCATTACTCGTAGCTAACTACACCATCTCCATTAATGCATCTCCTTTCTCTTTTTACTTCCCCGTCTGCTAGTTGAAGTTGTCTCCTCCCAAGTTAGCTAGCTAGGTAGATGTAGCATTTAGTTAAGTGACCTATTTGCCTCCTAACTAGATCTATATTTGTCAAGAAGAGCTTTGTGCACTTGTGATCTCCCTACATCATCATCTCCATCGTGTGCTTGATCTCGAGATAGAGGTGATTAAAATTTCATGCTTTTGCAAAATGGAAATATGTGTATGTGTGTGTGTTATGATTATTAGGTGATATGATGGAAATTGTGTGTGTGCATTAGTTGACGCCAAATTGTGCTTTTGAGTTGCCTATGTTTTGCCGAAATGTCTATTTATTTCCGTTTCGGCGAATTCCGGGCAAACTCTAGATCTGCATGTCCTATTTTTAGGGAAGATCATGCCAAATTTTTGTATGACTTTGATGCATACACGCATTTTTATAATCAATTTGTTTATTATTACCATGGAGACGTTCATGATGGTCAGTGGAATGATGGTGGACAGGTGGTTTCATGACTGGTTTCATGATGGCTATACTCGATATATAATTGAAGATAAGGATGACAATGTGGACGACGCCGACGGGACAGGCAATGACGACACGGGGCAAGACGAAGAGATGATCGATAATGGAGGCGAGGAAGAGGCCGGACAAGGCGGCGGAGAAGGGGACGGACATGGTGGAGGAGAAGGGGGCAGACATGGCGGCAGAGAGAACGTGGACTCCATGCAGTAGAGTTCGTCGGTACTAAATTCAATCGTGTGGGACCGTCATGTTCAAGCACTGCTTCGCAAGGAGATGAGTACTGAGAGAGCTGCTTCTAGAGAGGAGGCTGAGGGAGTCCTAGGTTAGGGGGTCCTCGGACAGCTAGACTATGTACCACTACTAGGAAAAGGCCTACTAATGGCGCATCGGTTTTGCCTACTAATGGCGCACTACCGGTGCGCCATAAGTAGCACGCCATTAGAATTTTTTACTAATGGCGCACCACAGGTGCGCCATTAGTATCTGGTATACTAATGGCGCACCTGGAAGTGCGCCATTAGTATGTAACTCCATGCGCCATTAGTATGCCTCTCGGGGGCCATATGTAACCTTGTGCTTTGTCACACTAATGGCGCACTCTGCTTTGATGCGCCATTAGTATCCTTTGGCATACTAATGGCGCACTCTGCCTTGATGCGCCATTAGTATGAATATTTTGTTTTTTTTTATTTTGCTTTTCTGATTTTTGCACAGGTTACAAAATATATTATTGGACAGAATATAGACAACAGCACACAGCAACATCAGATTCATCAAATACAATAGAAGATTAGTCTCCGAATACAATTCATCATATTAGTCTCCGAATTCAAAAGACCGAACAAAGATAAAACATTACAAGTCTCAAGACCGCGAGTATCGAGTTTGTCTTCACATTACAAGTCGATATCGATCATCTAAACTACCATCACATAAAAGAGAGTTGTGGTCATCACGATGAGCATCATCACGATCAAAATGGTCTTCATCCGTTTCCTCCACCGCTCCCTCCTCTCTCCCGCTATATAGCAGGCATATCTAGATTCGGCCTCCGCCCTAGTGGTGTACCCTTTGTAACTGTTACCGCTGAAACGGTGAACCTGTCTCCGACACTCCTCCCAGTCGTCGTAGACTCCGGGAACCTTACCCTTGTACACGACATACGACGGCATGTCTATGCACAAGCCAAACAACAGATAATACATAAGCAATATGTAAGTATGCAACAAAAGGATCGGAGGAGAAAAGCAAGACATTAATAGCACGATTCATGGTCCTACTAATAAATAGCATCGATTACATCTAAGTTGAACGACTGTCCAAACCAAAGAGACATACGAATTCATTAAAGTTTAATTACAACATGAGCCAATCAATGTTTCAGAACTACATATCAATACTTTCGACTCGACTCATCAGACAGGAGCGTGGATGAAGCCGACATCTATCGTGATGGTCATGAAATCGCGGTCGTTGTCACCCTGCATTTGTAGCGTTCCATCTATCTATCACATCCCTAGTTCTGGTAATGCTTAGTGCTTGCATTAGAGTGTTGCATCATGTATACTTTTCCAGAAAACTTGAAATGGGGATGATAGAACCCCCATCACCCCCATGGAAACAACTAGGGTTTATTAAAATTATTTCCAATGAACCTGAAATGCCCTTCTAAAAAGTCTACCCTTTTTGTTTTGGGTAAGTATCTCTGACAAAATGGGTTCACCTTTTTCCAGAACACATAAGGTCATTGGATTAAATCATTACTATTTGCATTTGGGCGTATAAATGCTATAAAATATTCAAAATGCCCAAATAATTCTGAAGATAAGTGTGGGCTGTTGGAAATAATCCAGACAGAGCCCCTGATTATTTTCAGGATTTTTAAAGATGCCTAAGTATTTTTAATAAAGCCACACAGTTACAGAAAATTAGAAAAACAATTAA
>NW_025233187.1:7689-8405 GCF_018294505.1 Triticum aestivum | reverse complement strand
TGAGTTTTGGAGCTTATGGTCATCTTAGTGACAAGCTCGAGTTCATCGAAAACGGAGTTCACTCGCATCTTCTATGATGTTTTCGATGTTGGAGGTTATGTCGGTTCTTCTTGGTTGGAGGTTTCACTCTTCTATTTGTTAGCATACCTCCCCTGCCTCTTCTTACTATATTATCGGTTCTTATTTGGTTCTTCCCTTTGTGAGTTTTGGAGCTTATGGTCATATTGGTGACAAGCTCGAGTTCATCGAAAACGGAGTTCACTCGCATCTTCTATGATGTTTTCGATGTTGGAGGTTATGTCAGTTCTTCTCAGTTGGAGGTGTCACTCCTCTATTTGTTGGCATACCTCCCCTACCTCTTGTTACTATATTATTGGTTCTTGTTTGGTTCTTCTCTTTGTGAGTTTTGGAGCTTATGGTCATCTTGGTGACAAGCTCGAGTTCATCGAAAACGGAGTTCATTCGCATCTTCTATGATGTTTTTGATGTTGGAGGTTATGCCGGTTCTTCTCAGTTGGAGGTTTCACTCCTCTATTTCTTGGCATACCTCCCCTACCTCTTCTTACTATATTATCGGTTCTTGTTTGGTTCTTCTCTTTGTGAGTTTTGGAGCTTATGGTCGTCTTGGTGACAAGCTCGAGTTCATCAAAAACGGAGTTCACTCGCATCTTCTATGATGTTTTCGATGTTGGAGGTTATGTCGGTTCTTCTCAGTT
>NW_025233187.1:5486-6204 GCF_018294505.1 Triticum aestivum | reverse complement strand
ATTTCTTGGCATACCGCCCGTACCTCTTCCTATTATATTATTGGTTCTTGTTTGCTTCTTCTCTTTGTGAGTTTTGGAGCTTATGGTCGTCTTGGTGACAAGCTCGAGTTCATCGAAAACGGAGTTCACTCGCATCTTCTATGATGTTTTCGATGTTGGAGGTTATGTCGGTTCTTCTCAGTTGGAGGTTTCACTACTCTATTTGTTGGCGTACCTCCCCTTCCTCTTCTTACTATATTATCGGTCCTTGTTTGGTTCTTCTCTTTGTGAGTTTTGGAGCTTATGGTCATCTTGGCAACAAGCTCGAGTTCATCGAAAACGGAGTTCACTCGCATCTTCTATGATGTTTTCGATGTTGGAGATTATGCCGGTTCTGCTCAGTTGGAGGTTTCACTCCTCTATTTGTTGGCATACCTCCCCTGCCTCTTCTTACTATATTATCGGTCCTTGTTTGGTTCTTCTCTTTTTGAGTTTTGGAGCTTATGGTCATCTTAGTGACAAGCTCGAGTTCATCGAAAACGGAGTTCACTCGCATCTTCTATGATGTTTTTGATTTTGGAGGTTATGTTGGTTCTTCTTGGTTGGAGGTTTCACTCCTCTATTAGTTAGCATACCTCCCCTGCCTCTTCTTACTATATTATCGGTTCTTGTTTGGTTCTTCTCTTTGTGAGTTTTGGAGCTTATGGTCATCTTGGTGACAAGCTCGAGTTCATCGAAA
>NW_025233187.1:2635-3235 GCF_018294505.1 Triticum aestivum | reverse complement strand
CCTCTTCTTACTATATTATCGGTTCTTGTTTGGTTCTTCTCTTTGTGAGTTTTGGAGCTTATGGTCATCTTAGTGACAAGCTCGAGTTCATCGAAAACGGAGTTCACTCGCATCTTCTATGATGTTTTCGATGTTGGAGGTTATGTCGGTTCTTCTTGGTTGGAGGTTTCACTCCTCTATTAGTTAGCATACCTCCCCTGCCTCTTCTTACTATATTCTCCATTCTTGTTTGGTTCTTCTCTTTGTGAGTTTTGGAGCTTATGGTCATCTTGGTGACAAGCTCGAGTTCATCGAAAACGGAGTTCACTCGCATCTTCTACGATGTTTTCTATGTTGGAGCTTATGCCGGTTCATCTCAGTTCGAGGTTTCACTCCTCTATTTGTTGGCATACCTCCCCTGCCTCTTCATACTATATTATTGGTTCTTATTTGGTTCTTCTCTTTGTGAGTTTTGGAGCTTATGGTCATCTTGGTGACAAGCTCGAGTTCATCGAAAACGGAGTTCACTTGCATCTTCTATGATGTTTTCGATGTTGGAGGTTATGCCGGTTCTTCTCAGTTGAGGTTTCACTCCTCTATTTCTTGGCATACCTCCCCTTC
>NW_025233187.1:2315-2625 GCF_018294505.1 Triticum aestivum | reverse complement strand
GCTTATGCCGGTTCTTCTCAGTTGGAGGTTTCACTCCTCTATTTGTTGGCATACCTCCCCTGCCTCTTCTTACTATATTATCGGTTCTTGTTTGGTTCTTCTCTTTGTGAGTTTTGGAGCTTATGGTCATCTTGGTGACAAGCTAGAGTTCATCAAAAACGGAGTTCACTTGCATCTTCTATGATGTTTTCGATGTTGGAGGTTATGCCGATTCTTCTCAGTTGGAGGTTTCACTCCTCTATTTGTTGGCATATCTCCCCTGCCTCTTCTTACTATATTATTGGTTCTTGTTTGGTTCTTCTCTTTGTGA
>NW_025233187.1:1141-2305 GCF_018294505.1 Triticum aestivum | reverse complement strand
GGTCCTTGTTTGGTTCTTCTCTTTGTGAGTTTTGGAGCTTATGGTCATCTTAGTGACAAGCTCGAGTTCATCGAAAACGGAGTTCACTCGCATCTTCTATGATGTTTTCGATGTTGGAGGTTATGTCGGTTCTTCTTGGTTGGAGGTTTCACTCCTCTATTAGTTAGCATACCTCCCCTGCCTCTTCTTACTATATTATCCGTTCTTGTTTGGTTCTTCTCTTTGTGAGTTTTGGAGCTTATGGTCATCTTGGTGACAAGCTCGAGTTCATCAAAAACGGAGTTCACTCGCATCTTCTATGATGTTTTCGATGTTGGCGCTTATGCCGGTTCTTCTCAGTTGGAGGTTTCACTCCTCTATTTGTTGGCATACCTCCCCTGCCTCTTCTTACTATATTATCGGTTCTTGTTTGGTTCTTCTCTTTGTGAGTTTTGGAGCTTATGGTCATCTTGGTGACAAGCTAGAGTTCATCAAAAACGGAGTTCACTTGCATCTTCTATGATGTTTTCGATGTTGGAGGTTATGCCGATTCTTCTCAGTAGGAGGTTTCACTCCTCTATTTGTTGGCATATCTCCCCTGCCTCTTCTTACTATATTATTGGTTCTTGTTTGGTTCTTCTCTTTGTGATTTTTGGAGCTTATGGTCATCTTGGTGACAAGCTCGAGTTCATCGAAAAAAGAGTTCACTCGCATCTTCTATGATGTTTTCGATGTTGGAGGTTATGCCGGTTCTTCTCAGTTGGAGGTTTGACTCCTCTATTTGTTGGCGTACCTCCCCTGCCTCTTCTTACTATATTAACGGTCCTTGTTTGGTTCTTCTCTTTGTGAGTTTTGGAGCTTATGGTCATATTGGTGACAAGCTCGAGTTCATCGAAAACGGAGTTCACTCGCATCTTCTCTGATGTTTTCGATGTTGGAGGTTATGTCGGTTCTTCTCAGTTGGAGGTTTCACTCCTCTATTTGTTGGCATACCTCCCCTACCTCTTCTTACTATATTATTGGTTCTTGTTTGGTTCTTCTCTTTGTGAGGTTTGGAGCTTATGGTCATCTTGGTGACAAGCTCGACTTCATCAAAAACGGAGTTCATTCGCATCTTCTATGATGTTTTCGATGTTGGAGGTTATGCCGGTCTTCTCAGTTGGAGGTTTCACTCCTCTATTTCTT
>NW_025233187.1:0-497 GCF_018294505.1 Triticum aestivum | reverse complement strand
GGTGACAAGCTCGAGTTCATCAAAAACGGAGTTCACTTGCATCTTCTATTATGTTTTCGATGTTGGCGCTTATGCCGGTTCTTCTCAGTTGGAGGTTTCACTCCTCTATTTGTTGGCATACCTCCCCTGCCTCTTCTTACTATATTATTGGTTCTTGTTTGGTTCTTCTCTTTGTGAGTTTTGGAGCTTATGGTCATCTTGGTGACAAGCTCAAGTTCATCGAAAACGGAGTCCACTCACATCTTCTATGATGTTTTCGATGTTGGAGGTTATGCCGGTTCTTCTTAGTTGGAGGTTTTACTCCTCTATTTGTTGGCATACCTCCCCTGCCTCTTCTTACTATATTATTGGTTCTTGTTTGGTTCTTCTCTTTGTGAGTTTTGGAGCTTATGGTCATCTTGGTGACAAGCTCGAGTTCATTGAAAACGGAGTTCACTCGCATTTTCTATGATGTTTTCGATGTTGGAGGTTATGTCGGTTCTTCTCGGTTGAAGGTT
>NW_025233186.1:0-8406 GCF_018294505.1 Triticum aestivum | reverse complement strand
GTCTTTGAGATCTGGGCCGCGGAGACGACATGACCAGCCATGGAGTGGAGGCTGCGGAAGGAGGGGTTGCTGCCGACCCGGCGCCACAGCTTGGAAACGCAGCAGCACCGTGCGACGTCCTTGGTCGGCAGCTTCAGCAGGATCTCCTGTAGCATATCCATGCTGCTGGTGGCCTCCACGGCAGGACGACGAGATCCCATCGCGTTCGATTTAATATTTCTACCGCCCGAGTTGGATATTAGTAGATCTGACGAGGCAGTCGTTAATTGAGAAATATCTCGATCGAGAAATAACGTACGTGTACGTGTACACCAAGGATTCACTTGCATAAACTTGTACGTGTACAGAGTCGGTGACGTGTTGTTGCGTGCTCATCGCCGTCGCAAGAGATCGCCACCGCCCTCACCAACGTGACAATGGCGCCGTACGTGCCACACAAGGTCATCGTGTCGCACATCCTGCCCCGGATCCCCCTCAGGTCGCTGCTACGGTTCATGTGTGTTTGCAAGGCTAACCGGGTTTAGACTTTAGAGCCGTTGTGTGCCATCATTTCCCGAACATTGTGGACCCGTACGCCGTAATAAGGGGGTGTTTGTTTCCAGGGACTTTTTTGTGTAGGGACTAGAAAAAGTCTCTCTTAGAAACTTTTTTACCAAACGGGAGGAACTTTTTAGGGACTAAACTAGGCATTTGGGACTAAATGAAAAAGACTCTCAAGGAGAGTCTTTTTTGGGAGTTTTTGGGACTTTTTCAACAATGCTCCTCCACGCATTCATTGGCCCGCCACCCCATGGTGTTGTTTGATTGTTATTTTTTTATATACTAGGGGCAACATGGTCATTTAATAACCTCTAGGAAAGCACTAGGGACTTTTTAGTCTCTGGAAACAAACAGGGAGGGACTTTTTAGGGACTAGGGACTTTTTAGTTGGGACTAGAAAAAGTCCTAGGACTTATGAACCAAACAGGGCCTAAGTCCTAGCTTGCAAGCGGGCTCTCCAAGTGGTGCGCGAGGAGGTCAACGCCGTGAGGGTGCATGTGGAGCTCGATAGTTAAGACGGGTACAAAGGTTGAATCAACCACTGGAAATGCTTTCCGCCGTAGGGCCATGAGTGAAGAGATCAAGCCGATGCTTAGTTCATCGCCGAGGTTTAAAGTTTCGTGGGTGCGACGTTCTGCTAATGTTGTTGCATATAAGTTGGCTAAGGTAAGGATCGGTGAAGAACTTTGTGAGGTTTGGTTGGGGGTCCCCAGACTGGGTTCTAGATGTAATTTCGGATGAGGTTTCAAACTTTGAAGTTTAAATAAAGCGGCAACATTAATCCTAAAAAAAGACTAGCTTACGTGCAATATGTATTACTACCAATGGCTCTCTCAGTTGCACAAGGGAGGCTACTTTCGAAGCGAAGGTAGGGTCGTAGGGATCAAGAGTGTGGGGGTAAATTACCTCGGGGCGTCCTCACTCTTCCCTTGAATTATGCCCAATGTCGGAGCATCAGTAGCGTTCTGGGAACTTTTTATCATCCTCGAAACAGGCTTTCACTCCGCTTTATATAGAAAGCATCAACCACACAGAGTACATGGCCGAAAGATACAAGGGGATCGGGTAGCCCTCAAACAATGCCAATCTTAGGCAAACCTGATCACGCAACACGCACGCGGCTACGCAACCGTAATAGAGTAGAAGAAGAACTGAGAACAACACCCACCATAAGCCCTATAGCACCTAAGTTCCACGACAACGCCCCCAGGAGTGAAAACAGCGCAAGGCCTCGCCGTTGCCGAGTCCCGAAAGACATAGGTTTTCAGCCGGAACCCGGACACGGAGAGGAGCGCCACAACGACGTCTTTAGGAAGATAACGGCGCTTGCGAGCATTGCCGTTGTCGGCGACAAAGCGCGAAGCTTTCGCTTGGCAACTCCACTGTGTCCCTAAGCGAGGTTTCCAGGGCAAGAGTGGTGAGCCCAGAACTCCAGATCCGGGTCGGGGCACCACCATCATCAGGGACAAGAGCGCGCCAGAGCCACCCGCCGCACCACCTCTCGCCACCCACACGACCAAGAGAGAATGCCATCACCACCGCTATTGTGCCCGCCAAAGAGCCAACCATACAGACCACCATCCGGGGCCACCCCGGCATCCATGTCCAAGGATCCACTAACCGTCCACGTCATGATGCATCCACCATGATAGGAAGAGTAAAAGGGGTCTCCTTTCACTCCTAGCCCGGCATCAACCATGGAGGGGCATCCGGGAACTTCTTATCATAGCTTGCCTTGATGCTTCCAGACATTTAAAATGGCCATGACAAAAAGGAAGATTGGGTTTTGCGGAAGACACGAGAGTCTCGAATGGGTTGGCTTGGTTGTCATGTCCAAACCTAAGTGTCACGCAAGCCCCTCTTGTGTTCACTAAACTCCCTTCGGTGTCCACTTACCCGAGCCATGTCCTTCCCCTTTTATGAATAAGTGTGAATATTTTATATCATACAGGACGATATTCCTCTTTTTTATTGATTGAATTAATTGTTAGATAAAATCGACAAGGCAAAACTAAGTTTTCATAAATAAATAAAACATGTTGTACCAGTTTTAATGGGCGCGGTGATGTGGCACCTCTTTATAGCTCGGCAACATGTTGAACCGCGTGCGCTGTTGGGCCGTCGGCCCAAAACACGGCGTGACGCGGGATGGGCCGCTGCTCCATATATATAGCAGCGCCCCTCCGACAAACTCTAACGCCAGAGTTCGTGATTGGGGATTGGCGGCGGCGTAGGGCGGCGGCCGACTGCAACGACGAGGAGCAGCAGGTCGAGATTTGTCCGCCTTCTCGCTTCCTCTCCGACGGCCTCTCCTCTCTTCCTGGCGGGAGCGCACCACCTGTTCGACCGATGGCCGAACCAGTTCCGTCCGATGCCATCCCCGGAGTCGACACGCACAGGTGCGCTGGTTGAACTCGTCCATAGCATCATCCATCCTACCCTTCAACGGTGGTTGCCGATTCCCCACGGTGGGTAAGATGGCTGATGCTATGAATAACTTCAACCAGATTGTAGTTGTGACATGCCCTCGGCCACCCCAAAAGTTAGCACGCAGAAGCAGGGAGCCAATCCTCTGGCTGAATTTGTCCATAGCATCAGTCATCCTGCAATTCAACTCTGTTGCCTTTTTGCACGACGATGGCTGGTGCTATGGATAAATTCAACTCGATGGTTGTGACATACCCGATTCCATTTAAAGAAGCTTCGTTGAATCAGGCTTCAATCAGGTTGAAGCAGGGAGTCGCTCGTCCAGGTTACCCGGTTAAAATTTTCATATAGAGCATGCCATTAAACTATGACAGACTCTTTTTGCAGAATTGGAAGGATGGTTGTTGCTATGGACGAATTCCACCGGCTGATACATATCCGACCGCCACTTGCAAACAGTTTCCTTTAGTTGCCTGATTCATGGTTATTGTACCCATGCTGACACTGGGTTTAATCTGACTTACTCTAACTTAATATTCTGCTGTCTAGAATAAATATAGTTAAACTCTAAACCTAATTAACTCAGCCACAGGACCAACAGGTTCACTCTATAACATCTGGACAGTACAAAGGTCATCAAGACGGAAAGTAGTCTATTGGATTGAATGAGTAATGTATCTGTTTTCACGTGATTCAAGACTTCCCTGTTGTTTGTACGGTCTCCTACAACATGGTTATGTATGATGTCTTTCATGTTCTGCTTGCTGTAGCGAATTCTGTAGAATTTGTTGCAGAGAACTTGTGGATTTATAAATTTACATACTAAAGCAATCTAAATAACCTTTAGATCCATCTAAGATTTTGATTCCCAGTAAAAGAAAAGCATCGAATTAATAAACTGATAATTTAAGGGTCTCTCCCATCAATGCAAATTATTATTTAGTCCTGAGCAATGTTTTTTTAGCACCCTCTGTTTCTCCTGGGTACTAATCTAAAGCTGGTTGATAAACAAAGGTTGCATCTGGATACTTCCTTCAGATGTAAGGTCATCTTTCTGAAGCTTGGAGCATTTTAAACTCTTATGCATGTTTGGCATTAAAAAGGAGCTTGGCATTCACTCTTATCGGTTTTCAGTGATGGCCTTCTAAACTAGCACAGAAAAGGAACACTATTCTTGTTACTTGCCCGTTATTGTAATTTTGTCAAAAGTTGTCTCAGTTGAACACTTTCATATACCGTATAGTCGATGTTAATTTCTGTTGTTGTTTGTCAAAAGATGTATCTCTAAGAGGTCCATCTTTGTTCCAATCCAAGGGCACAACAGGTACAATTCTCAGTTTCTTCTGTGCATGTTATTTTCTATTGCTGTTTATTTAATTGCTTTCAATTTTGCATGGAGTAAACAAAATCAGTTAGCAAATATGCCCTACATGTTGTGAAGAGTACCATATATCTTTTTCATACAAATGATTGGCATATACAGCTATTTGCCCGAAAACACTTATACCCCACAAATCGGTGTCTCTTTCTCTTTACTTTCCTGTATTATCTACAGGGTTGACCAAGAATTCAACTAGTAAGCTACCATATGTATGAATAGAGAAGCATCTGCTTACTTTGGCTACCATTTGTATGCTTTGACTTCATTTTCAAAATGATTGATTTCCTTCAGCAGTGGAAGCTTCTCAATGCTGCTAGACATCGGAATGCGTTCTCGGACATGCCTCTAGGATCCTAGTAACGCTTGCTGCTCTTCCATCTTCGGCAACTTAGAGCATCTCCAGCCGCGCCCCCAACAGGCCCCCCCAGGCCACTTTTTCGGCCCCGGCGCCAAAAAACGGCCCAGTCGCGCCCCCAGGACAACGAAAAGCCTCGGTTCGGCCTTTTTTTCCGCCCGGCGGCCGCAGGCCAAACTCGGCGCGCTGGGGGTCGCTTGGGGGCTCCGGCGCAAGGGAAAAGCACGGCTGGCCCACGCCGTCAGGTGAAAAGTCAATATTTTCTTCCCCGACTCGCCTCCCACCCCTCCCGCGCTCTCGGCCGCCACTAGGTATATCCCGGCGCCGCCCTTCACCGCTAGGTAGCCATTTCCCGCCGGAAAAATAGCAGAGGTTCGCCGTGGCAGCCCCTCTGAGACCAGCTGGGCGTTTCCGGCCGCCGTTTTCGGCCGCGGAGGGGTAGTTTAGCGGCGGGTGCACGCCACCGCGTGCAAGGTGTTCGGCGATTTTCCTGCCTCGGCGATGGACTCGGATGACGAGGAAGTGCTTGCCGTGCTGCTGGAGGAGGAAGCCGAAGCTGACGTCCAGGAGGAAGATCATCTCATGGTGCTCGCCGCCCTCGCCCAGCTGCTATGAAAAGCCGCGGCGAGGTGGCTCGGCGCCGGGGCGGGTGAAAGCAAAGAACCGGCATCGTCTCGAAGGCTACTGCATGCTCTAATCCGACTACTTTGCCGATGTTCCACTTCACGGCGACAGAACATTTCGGCGCCGTTATCGGATGAATAGAAAACTTTTCCTCAGGATTGTGAATTCCATCCGGGAGTTCGACAACTACTTCAAATGCAAGATGGATTGCACCGGCAAACTTGGATTCACCTTCATCCAGAAATGCATGACAGTGATGAGGATGCTTGCATACGGAGCTCCCGGTGACTCACAGGACGACTATGGGCACATGGCCGAGTCCACCAGCATAGAGTGTTTCTACAAGTTCTGTCGGGCAGTGGTGGCAGTGTTTGGACCGCAATACTTAAGAACACCCAATGCAGAAGACACTGCTCGGATCCTAGCACAGAATGCTGCAAGAGGATTTCCTGGGATGCTTGGAAGCATCGACTGCATGCATTGGAATTGGAAGAATTGCCAGGAACTCACAATGACATCAACATGCTGCAGTGCTCTCCTGTCTTTGCCAAGCTTGTTGAAGGTCATTCTCCTCCGGTGAACTTCGAGATCAATGGGCGGCACTACAACAAGGGGTACTATCTAGCTGATGGCATCTATCCGAGATGGTCGACATTTGTGAAGACCATCAAAAATCCTGTGCCTGGAGGCAAGAACACCTGGTTTGCGACGATTCAGGAGGCTTGCAGGAAGGATGTCGAGCGGGCATTTGGTATGCTCCAATCTCGATTTGCTGTTGTCCGGTACCCCGCTCAGACCTGGTCGAAAGATCAAATATGGGAGATCATGACTTGTTGTGTCATCTTACACAACATGATCATTGAGAGCGAGCAGGAAGAGCCAGTGTTTGACACTGAACCATACCACAGGCAGGGTCCTCTTGCCCAAGTTGATCACCAGCTACCGGCAACCTAGACTGCCTACCTCAGTATGTGTCAGGAGATCCGAGACCCACAGGTGCATCATCAACTGCAACAAGATCTGATAGAGCACCTATGGAGGCTCAAGGGCGACACCGGGCGCGACGTGTGATGAAATATGAGTTTTTATTTGTTGAACTATATAATTTGTATTGAACTATTTGTTGTTTTACTATTTTGTTGAAGTATTTGAATTTTATGTGATGAAATATGTGATAAAAAATATTTATGTTGATAATTGAACGCCGGCCATGGCGAACCACGTCGAATATGGGGCTATTCTCGCCCATATGGGCCTTTTTCGCCGAAATGGGGCTTCAAACGTGGGCCAAAATCGGCGACTGGGGCGAGCTGGGGGCGACGACTGGGCGCAAAATCGTCCCCAGCGCCGAATGAATCGCCGGCAATGACTGGGCGATGCCTACCTCAGTATGCGTCAGGAGATCCGAGACTCAGAGGTGCATCATCAACTGCAGCAAGATCTGATAGAGCACCTATGGAGGCTCAAGGGCGACACCGGGCGCGACGTGTGATGAAATATGAGTTTTTATTTGTTGAACTATATAATTTGTATTGAACTATTTGTTGTTTTACTATTTTATTGAAGTATTTGAATTTTATGTGATGAAATATGTGATAAAAAATATTTATGTTGATAATTGAACGCCGAGCCACGGCGAACCACGCCGAATATAGGCCTATTCTTGTATGGGCCTTTTTTGCTGAAATGGGGCTTCAAAAGTGGGCCAAAATCAACGACTGGGGGCGACGACTAGGCGCAAAATCGTCCTCAGCGCCGAACCAATCGCCGGCTCACCCCCAGGGGGCGATTTTTATACGTCCTGGGGGGCCAACGGCTGGGATGCTCTTAGTTCCTGGGCCATGATGTTGCACCCATGTGCTGTGTGCCTTATACTCTAACGGATCCTTTGTGCTGCCGTTTTTGCATTATTAATAAAGTCGGGATTTAGCCTTTTCCATAAAAGAGAAATGAGAAAAGGCTGTATTGTGGTCTGTTTGCCCATAACAGATTGGTTTACCACTTTCTATCTTCCTGACACGTTGGCTTCTTCCCTTCGTCTAGAAGTTGTATACGTGGATCCAACATTACGTCTAAAAGCCTAGTTGGTCAATACTGAAATACGTATTCTTTTTGTTTGGAAAAGTTTGTTCCTCAAATGGATACATCTAGCATTAATTTGATGCTAAATACATCTATTTGAAGCACATACTTTTTACGACAGAGGGAGTAAAGATTACTGTCTAATTTTCAGTGAAAGGAATGCTACGACCAAAATTGGTAGGCCATGCCAAGAACATTTCATCAAAGTACCAGTGGTCTAGTGGTAGAATAGTACCCTGCCACGGTACAGACCAGGGTTCGATTCCCGGCTGGTGCATTTCTCTGTTTTTTCCTTTTTTTTCTTTGCATTTCCATTTTGGGGCTTGTCACTTTTTTTTGGGCACTTCTGTTGATATACTGCATACAGTTTATACCTAAAGTTTCCTGCATTTTGTATGCAAACTGAAGAAACTGTTTGAAGGAGTCGTTGAATTAACGACAAAAGGAACACCCTTTTTAACTTCCCCAACTCACACCTAGCTTTTTTTAGGGGAATGCCAAACTTTATTAATCAAAGGGAATGTCTACAGGTATACAAATAGGAAATAGGGTAATGGGAGAAAACCACATATAGCGACTAAGGCCGAGCGGAAGGGGAGATTTACCAAGATTATGGGCTTCAAAATTCGATGTATACCCTTCAAAAACTATAACACAACTAATTAACTTGAACTTCTTGGATATGAACATCAACTGCCCCCGCGTCTCTCCCGTGTGGGCGACTCGGGAGGCAGCCTGAATCCTAGCCGCCGCCACCACAAATCTATTGTTTCTGTTTGCCGCTATCGGAGGACACTGACGAAGCCATGTGGCCGACGATGCGACAGGGACCTTGCTCGCGGCAGGGGTGGTTCTTGGGTTGTTCCGATGGGTGTACTACTCTAGTACATGTTCTGAAATGAGATTATGTGCTTCAAAATTTGATGTGTACCCTTCAAAAACTATAACACAACTAATTAACTTGAACTTCCTGGATATGAACATCAACTGCCCCCGC
>NW_025233185.1:0-8408 GCF_018294505.1 Triticum aestivum | reverse complement strand
GAATGGGAGATAGAGCCGGGAATCTCTATATGGCAAGGCCATGGCGCACCGTGAGCCTAGCTCATGAGTGCCCGCGGGAATTGCCGTGGTGGTTGAGGAAGGGAGCCTGGAGCCCACTGTGGTGCTTCTTGATGTAGCCCAACGCTCCGGTAAGGGAGAGGAGAAGCAGAGCGAGCTCGAGGTGGTCACAAACGTGGGCGCAACAGTGGCCGAACGGGTTGGCTATGGGCGCGAACTGTAGAGGTGAGAGGAGGGAGAAGGAGGATGGGTCCGATAGCTAGGCGTGTCCTGGACGTCGAGGCGACCTCGGGGGATACAATCTTGACGCTTAACGCTGTCGGGAGCCTCGGGATGGTTGAGCTACACTGTATGAGAGCACTGTAGCATGCTCCAGAGTGCGCTCTCTGCATGCCAGGGCATGTCAACTATGACATGGGCGTGTCCTCTAGTGTCTGGGGGTGAGTAAACAAAGGGTTTGTGGCATTGGATCCTCTAGGAGGTCTCTGGGACAGAGGAGGGGTTGAGAGAGAGAGAGAGAGAGAGAGAATGGGGTTGTCTAGAGAGAGAAAGTGGGGATTTCACCCACCAATAATTGAGCTATGGCCATGAAAAATTTACTGGATGTAGAAGAGGACAAGAAGAAGCTCTGGTAAAAAGTTGGGCTCAAGGAGAATAGTGTAAATGGTCAAAATGGTGATTTTGTAAAAATGGTAGATGCTGTTTGATGCTGGTTTGGGCAAGTAAAAAGATTCTACTTGCCATGAGATTTAACAGCATCAAATGGTAGATCAAAATGGGGTTGATAACCAAGTGTGAGCTCTTGTGAAGAATGATGACAATGCAACTTTGGCAAACCCTAGAAATCAACAGAATCATGTTTTCTTAGATCTAGTCATGAAGATTTATTCTACTTGATGCACCACTTGGTGTAGTGTCATAATTTAGGAATTATAACATTTCCACAAAAATTGAGATCAAAAGGAGACAATTGGCAATGTAGAGTTGCTCAAATTTGGTTCTGGACAGATATGGTTTTGAGGGGTTTTGATGATGTTAACTTGTTCTCGAACACATGAGACTTGGCAAGATCATCCAATATGGCATTTTTGTCATGATAGAATTTTCTTGGATTTATTTGACAATATTTCTTATAGAAATATTTCAAATGCTTGAAATATGCAGAAATGGGTTTGCAGGGTTTTGTCCAATATTTTGGTCATGACCATGTTTTGAAACTCATATATATGGACAATATATGTCCACTGAGTCTCCCAAAATTTTCTAAAAATATTTTTGAAATATTTAAATAATTTTAACCTATTAAATACCATTTCTGGCCTTATGAAAAAGCCTTTAAATAAAATAGAAAATTAACTTTTGAATTATATTTTTATGTTTTTAGGGAGTCCTATATCTAATAGGATTCAAATATAAATTTGAAAGATTTTTCACATCCCAAATTAAGTACTTGTAGTTCAAACCTTAAGTTAGGGGTTTTTGGAAAACCTAATTTAGAAAATACTTTTTGGCCAAATTATTTGTAAAAGAAAATACTATTTTGTCCTATACACAAGGCATGATCATTGGCCAAAGTTTTGGAGCAAGGAGAGGAAATATAAGAGTTGGAGGATTTATTTGATTTTCAAGAGCACTTGAAAACAACAGAAATAGAAATCCAAATCAAAGGCAAATCAACAAAAAAGATTTGGTTGGATCCAAATTTTTATGCTTGATTAACCCTAAGTGTTGTGTCATGAAAATCAGGGCGTCACAGATGTTGCATCCCATCTAAATTATTTTGCTGAGTTGTGTGATATGCAAAAGAAAAAAGATATGGACAATAATATTGTTAAATTGAAGCTATTTCCATTCTCACTACGAGATTGTGCTAAAACTTGGTTTCCATCTTTGCCTAAAGATAGTATTGGTTCATGGAAAAAGTGTAAAGATGCTTTTTTCAAGTATTTTCCTCCCGCTAAGATCATCCCCCTTAGGAATGATATAATGAATTTTAAGCAACTTGACCATGAACATGTTGCACAATCTTGGGAGAGGATAAAATTGATGATAATAAATTGCCCTACTCATGGTTTAAGTCTATGGATGATCATACAAAAATTTATGCCGGATTGAATTTTGCATCTAGAAATCTTTTAGATTCAGCCGCAGGAGGTACTTTTCTGGAAATCACATTAGGAGAAGCTACTAAACTCCTAGATAATATTATGGCAAATTACTCTCAATGGCATACCGGAAGATCTTCTACTAGTAAAAAAGTGCATGCGATTGAAGAAATTAATACTTTGAGTGGAAAGATGGATGAACTTATGAAATTGATTACTAGTAAGAGTGCTCCTATTTATCCTAATGATATGCCTTTGTCCACTTTGATTGAGAATAATAATGAATCTATGGATGTGAATTTTGTTGGTAGGAACAATTTTGGTAACTAGATGATACCCCGTGCGTTGCTATGGGAATTTGTTGCACAATATAGAAGCAGGATTTATGGATTTCAAAAATAGTGATGGTGTGATACAAAAGACATATAGTGAGTACATTCGAGTCAATATATAACTGCATTGTAATGTGTTTGAATGCATTTGTGAACGATTTAAGTTTAGCATGGTATCTAAAAAATCAATTTAATTTGCACCTCTTAGATTTAGCACCGATGAATATTCACATAATCAAGTAGTCAAAGAGTGGAAAAACGGACAAAAAATATTACATAAAGGAGGGAAAGAGAAAGATAGAGATACCTGAGGACCTCATATAATGTTTCTTGGTATTATTCTTTGTGTGCAGCTGACGACTACTCATTCTCCAATTTATTCATTGCTACCGTCTGCCTTAAACCGCCATGTCACGGTGACCACCACGCTTTGTTTTTGCTGATTCTACAGTACAGAAACTTTTGCATGCGCGCATTGCAGATGCTACTTCCCTACCATACCTGGGAGGCTGGGATGGGCATGCTAGCTGCTCGACCACAACTCCAGAATTTGGACACTATACACATACACTGATATACCCCAATGCCAACCTCTCTGTAACTGAGCTCTAGCACACCTTATCCAGCATGACCCGGGAGACCCAACTGGCCATACCCACACAGCTCCTCCAAACGGAAGAACAAAAGCAAGGATGGAAAGCAGCTGATGAGTCTTGATATCCTTCAAAAGGGTGTCAAATTACATATCAGACTATGTTCTGATTTAGTTACATTGCTATTGAAGCATAACAGATTGCATAGAGTAGCGCCGGATTGATTATAATCACATCATTTGCACTGCTGGATGTAACACAAAAAGTTAGTTCCACTGTCATCTACAGACAGTGAGTTGCATGGATAGCAGTTAGGACTGGTAAAACCTATAACATTTGATCCTATTTTTCTTCCAGCGTCCCCTGTTACTTAGAGATAACATAACTCTGATTAGATAAGTAATGTATACCTACTTGGCTACCTCTGATGTAAAAATTGCTAAGGAGCTTGAGTCTCCTCACCATAATCTGATACAACATAGATGTATGCGCCTCGAAGAAGACATGGGGTCGAGAGTGAGAATAAGCCAGGGGCGTTGAATGGGTCCCGGTAAACTTGAGATCGTGAAGGGCGGGGTGATTACATTTAGCAGGATCGTAAGAGCAGCATGTGAGCCACCTAGAGGAGCAGGTGAGAGAGATTGAGTTGTATGATCTTGACTTCCCAATGTCTCTTCTCATCGCAATGGATCATGGCGCAATTGTCGCCAAAAATCTGACGCAATGACTCCTTCTCCTGACAAAGCCAACGCTCCCTCCGGCCGCGGCTAGGTCGATGGTGTGGAGGTGATGGTAGCACAGGAGAGAGGGCTGTAGAACCCTGCAGGCCAGGAGAAGAAGAGGGTGAATCAGGTGGCACCGGTTACCCAAGCGGTAGGTACCCAAGGGATTGGACACAAGGAAGAGGAGGAGTCAAAGGTGCTGATGCATCCTTTTCCACCGATTTGATTTATTGGGGGTTAGAGAAGATGAAGAGGGACAGAGCTTCCATGAAGAAGATAGGAGGGAGGACAGGAGACACTGCATGGGAAAATATAACGCTAGCATGGAGAATAAAGAGTGGCCGGGTCATCAATGTGATGCCAACGTAGGCTAGTTGGGTGTTTTTCCACGTCTATGGTTTATGGCTGGAAACGTAGAGTGGCTGGGTGTACGTGGGACTGCATGAGGTGACCTGGCTGGATGTGGTTGGATGCTGATGTGTCTATGCTGCATGTTTATATAAATCAAGTAGTGGGGATGAACTTGTTAAGTATACTAGATGATTCCCCGCGCGTTGCTGCGGGACGTTAGCATACCAATCAACTCAGTGTCAGATGCACATTAAGGGAAAAAAATGTTAGCTATGTGGTGCTACAACATCTGCTCACATGCATGAAAGGATTATCCTGAAGGCAATTTTACTAAAATATATACTCTAATGAAATTGATTGACTTGATTGAGCTAGGAACTATATGATCATATGCATCTCTGAGATTAACTTTTAGAACATTCCATGTTTATATGTAAATAGAGTTCATGAATCGACAATGTTATCACAGAAATGTGGTGCCGACAGGGTACAAAGTTTCAATATTTGAAATCGGTGATGACACAGAGAAATTGCTATACTCGATCTCTAACTGAAATCTTACAACACATACATGAAGAAACAACCAAAACCCTCATATTTGAACAAATGTGAAAGCAGAAGAGCTAAAATAAAACGGCTTACATCAAGCAAGAAGGTCCAAACCTGAATAATTAATGTCTATTAGAATGTCCATGCAGGTAAATACAACAAAACAAAAACTACATTAATGTCCAACAGGAACAGTAGTGCAGAAGAATCATCAAAGGACAATCACATCTGAACCACATAAAACTGGACCAATTATTTAATGTAAACAGAACTGGTAATTCTGAAGCTAACATATACACATCAAAATAATGAAATTCAGTTTGTTAATCTAATCCATAAACAAGTGGTTAAATATGAAGAATAATTACCATCCAATATCACCTGGGTTGAGAGGTTAAGGCGCAAATAACCCAATCTCTGATTGAGAGTATGAAAAATTGTACATGATAGTTCCCCTCGGCCTGATCAGAATCAGTAGCACCAGCTGGATGGCCCTTGTACTGAAAATAGAATGGCATGACAGTTCAAATGGGCATACTGAAAGCTGGCACATAGTACAACATTGGCCTTTGATCTTGTAATAATATACTCAAGAGATATGTTGGGTCAAGAAGAGATTGTAAGTAAACAAAGTTGTTCCGATGAGACATTGTGGAAAAACACTATATGAGATAAAATAACAGCTCATATAAAAAAAGATATGACATGCGCACTAACTATGATAGCTACAATATACCATCGTACGTAATCCATTGAACAACTAAGGTTGAATCGATGATGCTAGTAGGCATGCATCTACCACATGGCACACACAGAATATACATCGACAGAAGTACACATGGGACTTGCTAGGCCTAGGACCTGCGTAGGAAGATGTGGGGGGGGGCAGATGTACTCCTACCGCTCCGTCGACCAAGATAGCGGCAACAAAAAGGGGAAACACCAACACCGAGCAATGACTTGCAGGCTGAGTTTGGCCGCTCCTGCCGAGAGAAGAGGAAAGGGATGCGAATGTAACATCATTGCATCAAATTAAGCAAATCATAAAGCAAATTGAGAGACGAGGACATGGAGAAGAATTACTCAGGGACCTTGTTGTAACAGAGGAACACGCGATGCTCGTGCATGTTTCCCGCCCGGTGAGCTTCTCCTTGTCGAGATCCTCCCACCGGAACCCAAACTCCTTTCCAAATTGAGGGTCGCGGCGGCATTGGCTGCTTCCGACGGGTCTGAGGCCGCCGGCGCGAGGAGCCCGGGGCAGATAGATGACGTGCGCACAGGCTGATTCCGCTGCGCTACACAATATTCTGGGTGGGTAGCAATGGAACCACGGCTCTGCCTGCTACCCATCGACCAATGAGGTGTCCAAGGGGAGTAACACCAGTGTACCGGAGGCGAGCGGACCGGTGGTAAGAGAAGGATGGGTGCCCTCACACTGAGATTGTCGTCTAACCACCACACCGCGAGGATTGGGGAAAGATTTCTACGGTGGTGTTGAAACTGAAGTGGGAAAAGGCAGTGCGATAGTGCGCTTTGATGGGGGGGTCGATCGGAGGAAGGAAGTGACAAGGTCATACGTTTAGTAGAAAACATAGTCCATGATGAAAAACGAACCGGCGAACAAAAAATTGCCACTGAAGCGATGCGTTGCCAAAGCTGATTGGAAAAAATAAATATGACGTTGATGATGTGGCACATGTGATGAGGTGGATAGGCTGCATGTCAAGAGAAATAACATAGTGGGGATGAACTATTTAGGTATTATAGATAACAAGTATAGAGGCAATTTCAACCCTAGGCCGTTTCCTAGTAATTCCTCTAATAATTATGGTAATTCATACAACAATTCTTATGGAAATTATAATAATATACCATGTGATCTTGAGAATAATATTAAAGAATTCATTAATTCTTAACAGATTTTCAACGCTATAGTAGAAGAAAAATTGCTTAAGATTGATGATTTGGCTAGAAACATTGATAGAATTTCTCATGAGATTGATTCTTTTAAGATTAGATCTATGCCACTGAAGATTGATATTAATGAATCTCTGAAAGTCATTAAAATTTCTATTAATGAAAGTAGAGAGAGAACCGCTGGGATGCGTGCTAAGAGAGATTGGCTAGAAAAGGCATGTTCGATCTTCTAGTTTGCGTGATAATAATGATGAAGATCTTAAAGTGATTGGTGTGACTCCTATTAAATCCTTGTTTGCTAATATAAAACTTGATAAAGAAGGGACTTGGGAAGAGTCAACTTTAGCTATAAGGCATCCCAAATAATTTGGAGGTTGAAGATCCTAATGAAGAAATTGAGAAAAGTGGGATTGGTGAGGTCAAAACTTTAAGTAGTGATGAACCCACTCTTTTGGATTTCAAGGACTTTAATTATGTTAATTGTTCTTTGAGATTGTACTTCCTTGTTGCAATCCATGCTTAATTCACCTCATGCTTATAACAAAAACAAGGCTTTTACTAAACATATTGTTGATGCTATGATGAAATGGTTGGAAGAAAAACTTGAGTCGGAAATTTCAATCCCTAGAAAGCTTTATGACGACTGGGAACCTACTATTAAAATTAAGATTAAAGATTATGAGTGCAATACTTTTGTGTGATTTGGGTGCTAGCGTTTCAACTATTCCAAAAACTCTATGTGATGTGCTAGGTTTGCACAAACTTGATGATTGTTCTTTAAATTTGCATCTAGCTGATTCCACTATTAAGAAACCTATGGGAAGGATTAATGATGTTCTTATTATTACAAATAGGAATTATGTGCCCGTAGATTTTATTGTGCTTGATATAGATTGCAATCCTTCATGCCCTATTATTATTGGTAGACCTTTCCTTAGAACGCTTGGTGCAATTATTGATATGAAAGAAGGAAACATTAAACTAAGAAAGAAAAGTAATTTGCCATATGAATCTATTATGAGGGATACTATGGATTAAATACCAAAGATGACAATACCTAGATCTATGCATTATGCCTAGCTAGGGGCGTTAAACAATGGTGCTTGTTGGGAGGCAAACCGATTTTATTTTGTGTTATTTTGCTTTTGCTTATGTTTTTAAATAAATACATATGATTAACTCTGTAATAATTTTGTTTAGTGTTTTAATTAGTGTTTGAGTCAAGTAAGACCTTTTGGATGATCTATGTTGATAGTTGATTTGATTTGGCTGATAAACATAAACTTTTGCGTCCAGTAGCAGAATTGTTAAAATTCACTAGAGTGTGATAAAATTCTGAATTTTTTACACAAGATTGATATACAAATTGCGTTGTCCTAATTTTTCAGAATGTGTGGAGTTACAGAATTTTGGCTAAAGTCTAGATTACTACAAACTGTTCTGTTCACTGCTAGAAAAAAGGCTATAGCTAATATGGACATTAATAACGCACCACGTGTGTGGTGCGCCACTGCTATATAGCAGTGGCGCACCATATATAGGTACGCCATTAGTGTCCATATCATTAATGGCGCACCACACCCACGGTGCGTCACTACTAACAATTTTTTTTCAAAACTAGTAATGGCGCATCAGGGGATAGTGCGCCATTACTAGTTTTAAATAGTAATGGCGCACCACACCCTCTGTGCGCCACTACTAACAGTGCGCCATTACTAGTTTTAACTAGTAATGGCGTACCACAACAAAGGTGCGCCACTACTAACAATTATTTTTTTTATTTTTTTTTCAAAACTAGTAATGGCGCACCACACACCAGGT
>NW_025233184.1:0-8411 GCF_018294505.1 Triticum aestivum | reverse complement strand
TAATGGATACGTACTAAATTTTCTGGGTATATATATACAAAAAATATAATGCTTTACATACCAAATATTCTAGGTATATACCTCCTAAAAAATCTAATGAGTGTGTGTCAAATAAACGAATCCGTAGATATCTAATCTAATTGGTATGTGCTATATATTCTAGGTATATACATAGGAAAAAAAACTAATGCTTACGTACTAAATATTCTGGGTATAAAAATAAGGTAAATATCTAATGCGTACGTACTAAATATTCTGGGTATGATACACACGCATGATTTTTTCCCTACGTACATATACCCACGCAAGAAAATATATTGCGTAATTTGGGTATATACATACACAAAAATCTAATTGAAAGGTTCTAAATATTCTAGGTGTATACATACACAAAAAATATAATGCGTTACATACTAAATATTCTAGGTGTACACCTACACAAAAAATATAATGCGTTACATACTAAATATTCTAGGTATATAGATACTAAAAAAATCTAATGAGTGTGTACCAAATAAACGAATCCGTACAGACCTAATCTAATTGGTACGTAATAAATATTCTGGGTATATACATAGATAAAAATCTAATACGTACGTACAAAATATTCTCGATATATATGTATAAAATCTAACAGGTAAATGAACTCATACATGTATGAAATAAATATTCGTATACCTAATGTTTAGTATTTTTTCCTTCTACAGATATGGTACCATGCATGGCGTGTTTAATGACATCCATTAAATGATACACGTCATAATTGTTTCCAAATCTAATTATTTCAGAATTGGCAGTTACTAATGAATTGGCCGATTAACTTATATACCTATCACAATAGCACGCATCTAAATGCAATCAAATGGTGGAAAGGCAAGGAGCCTTGGACACCTAGGTGTCCCAAACTGCCATCCTATATATATATATATATATATATATATATATATATATATATATATATATATATATATATATATATATATATATATATATATATATGAAGAGACAATGTATCTTGTGGATGTGCTTATATATACGGGATCATCTTTCTCGATGTAGCATCATAGAAGCTGTAAGAACGGACACACACTTTTGTAACCAAACCAAGGAACTAGAGAACCATGAGGATCTCGGTACAAATGAACAAAAGAAAACAAAAAAAGCAGTGGTAGTCATTTTTTAATATGTCAAAGAACTAGTATCCATGTATCTACACCTGATGGTGCACATACATGAGTAATTAGGAAGTATAGCTAGTCTCAAAAACGAAACAAAAAGAACAGGCTACCAACACAATGAAAACTTAGGTATTATAATTCATTGCTAAACCATAAACCATGTTCGGATATAAAAGCCATTGATAGCTTGCTCCGAGCTGATGTCGTTAGCAGAACGTACTCATGATGCTCCTATAACTGCAATGTAAACAAAGCTCATAGATGATTGACGGAGATGAACATAGCCCGCAAATGAGTGGAAATCTTCAATTTGTCAAACACAACATCATTACAACATAGCCTAAAGCTTTAGGTAACCAAAGGCATCAGAAACAAATCCATTTGTTTTTCTGTGCCCTTAGGTCATCCAATCATCTGCATGGTGCGACGTGCACAATTCTTTCACATGCTATCACGTATATTCTTGTATGCACCTCACTTGCATATTGTAGTGAATATCACGAAGAAGCGTGTTATATACATCACCGATCATTACATTTTGTAACGCAAATGAAAAACCTTCTAGCTTGTTTCCTATCCAGGATTGATTGTTTTAAAGAAGCATAATAATATACAAGACAACAAAATTACATACATCATATGGTATTGTGAAACCTTGTGCACAAAAATTATATGTTGATTGTCTATACTGCTCTGGTCGAAATATGTATATGTTACTCCATTATTTCTATATATCATTTCCTAGATGTTTGAACCATGACTTATTCATGCTTTAATTTAAGATAACCATGCGTGTGTATAGTCTATGGGTTGTGATCAGGTTGCGGTCTTTACAAAGAATGACTCGATCGAGTGCGTGAGAGATGCACAATATGTCTCTAGTAAAGTATCTACCTGCATTCCAGTCAATACAATATAGCGGCATTCATCCATGATTCGTACATTAAAACTCACACCATCTTAGTAAATAACTACTAACTGATAACACATAATTGGTACATATATAACGGCATGTATACAACAACCAACTTAAACCATGCTAGGAATTAATGCGGTATGCATATATATTGCTCCATCACCACCGAAGCAACAACACACTCAAAAGCCCACCAGTTGATACAATTCTTCCTGCTACCAATACGTTAGTGATGAGGAAATTATAATTTCTACTCTAGTGCCAAGAACCATGGCAGAGAAAAAGATAAAGATTGTGGATTCAATTAGGGAATATGAGGCTTCAGGAAAACCAGGACCACTGAGTTGTCGATTTCATCGCAAAATAGGAAGGGTGCTACATATCGACTATCACCTACCCGACGCAGCTAAATTCACCCTACCCCTGAAGTCCTTCAAGTTCATGAGCCGATCAGAAACATCTGATTAGCCAAATCTGATGTATTCACCGAAGACCTTGAAGTTTGTACACAGCGCTGAACTCCCTCGACCTTGACTGACTCTCTTGGGGTGACGGAACCATAGAAACACGAGTCCCTTCTTACAAACTACTCCCTCCATCCGGAAACGGTTGTCCCAAACTTATCCATCGAATAGATGTACCTAGCACTCACTATCTAGTGTCGTTGGGCCCTGGAAGTCGCCCGAGCTATCACGACACACCGCGCTTGAGCACGTTTTTTTAGGGACACATTGTCATTGTTGAGGGTAACAATGGGCTAAAGTTGCAGGGCCGTTTGGGCCCGGAAATCGGCCCCATCCACCACTCTCATCGGCGCAATAAACCAACCCCTCCCAAAGCTACCAGAGCTCGCAATTCTCGCCTCTGAATCTGCGCATTGTCGTCTTCACAGCACAGGTCAGTCTCCCCCTTCCCTCCCGTAGATCTCTCTCGCCCTCGCCCCAGGGTTCAAGATCCTCCCGCGTCCCACCCTGCACTCTCCCCCTCCTCTCCCGGACCGCCGGCCGGGTCCCGATCTGGGAGCCGTGCTGTCCATCCTCCCTCCGCCATGATCTGAGAACCATGAGGATCTCAGTACAAATGAACAAAAGAAAACAAAAAAAGTTGTGGTAGTCATTTTTTAAGATGTCAAAGAACTAGTATCCATGTATCCACAGTTGATGGTGCACACACGTGAGTAATTAGGAAGTATAACTAGTCTAAAAAACGAAACAAAAATAACAAGCTACCAACACAATGAAAACTTAGGTACTATAATTCATTGCTAAACCATAAACCATGTTCGGATATAAAAGCCATTGAAAGCTTGCTCCGAGCTGATGTCGTTAACAGAACGTACTCATGATGCTCCTATAACTGCAATGTAAACAAAGCTCATAGATGATTGACGGAGATGAACATAGCCCGTAAATGAGTGGAAATCTTCAATTTGTCAAAAACAACATCATTACCACATAGCCTAAAGCTTTAGGTAACCAAAGGCATCAGAAACGAGACATCCATTTGTTTTTCTGTGCCCTTAGGTCATCCAATCATCTTCACGGTGCGACATGCACAATTCTTGCACATGCTATCACGTGTATTCTTGTATGCACCTCGCTTGCATATTGTAGTGAATATCACGAAGAAGTGTGTTATATTCATCACCGATCATTACATTTTGTAATACAAATGAAAAACCTTTTGTCTTCTTTCCTATCCAGGATTGATTGTTTTGACGAAACATAAGAATATACAAGAGAACAAAATTACATACATCATATGGTATTGTGAAACCTTGTGCACAAAAATTATATGTTGATTGTCTATACTACGCTGGTTGAAATATGTATATGTTACTCAATTATTTGTATATATCATTTCCTAGATGTTTGAACCATGACTTATTCATGCTTTAATTTAAGATAACCATGCGTGTATAGTCTATGGGTTGTGATCAGGTTGCGGTCTTTACAAAGAATGACTCAATCGAGTGCGTGAGAGATGCACAATAAGTCTCTAGTAAAGTATCTACTTGCATTCTAGTCAATACAACATAGCGGCATTCATCCATGATTCGTACGCTACAATTCACACCATTCTAGTAAATAACTACTAAATGGTAACACATAATTGGTACATATATAATGGCATATATACAACATTTAACTTTTTCCATGTCAATTTTTACTTATATTTGCCATGACTAATATACCTTCATTAACATGGCAAATTTATCTAAATCCCCTTGGCAATATTTAACTTTTAAATTTCATTGCCACGACAAGTTTTACTTTTTATTTGCCGCTGGCCAATTGACCCTTAGTAACATGGCAAATTGAAGTAAATCCCTATGGCAATATTTAACTTTTATTGCCATGGCAAGTTTTACTTTTTATTTGTCATGGCTAATTTATCTTTATTAACATGGAAATTTACCGAAATCCCCATGGCAATTTTTAACTTCTATTGTAATGGCAAGTTTTACTATTTATTTGACCTTTATTAACATGGCGGATTTTAATTTTTTTTGCCATGTCAAATATATGCAAATTTTAATATGATTTTGGTTATGTGTTTAATATGATTTAAGCCCAACCAACTTTTACTTGACATGGCAAAATTACCTATATTGTCACGGCAATTTCTAACATTTACATACATGACAATACAATAGCTAGTGGCAATTTTAATCAAGAATTTATTTTGCCACCATGTATGGACATATGGAATTGCCATGACTTTTTTCCTTTTGTGTCATTGCAAAACATATATATTATTTTTTACCAGTGGCAGATTTTTGATTTTGAAGTTAATAATGTCATTTTTACATAGCACAACAAAAACTGGGCTTTTTCTTGTCACAGAAAAAAAGTGTACTTTTTTCCTTTTGTTTTGGTACTGGGCTTATTTTTCCTTTTTCGCTTTTTCAGGGAAAAGGCCCGTTGGGGCGATGGAGAGAGGGCGTTCGCGCTGTTGGGAGCGATGATTGGTGTTCGGGCTGGGGCTCCTCTCGTCCCGAACTAATTTGTTCGATCGATGCCCAAATTCCTCCCGAACGAATCGTTCGGTGTGGGGAGGTCCCAGACCGAACGTTCGTCCGTTATCGGCGTCCTTAAAAAATTCCATCATCACACACGTCCATGTCCCAAAATATCACGTACCTTCTCCATCTTCAAAAAAACATGTGTGCACCCCCTTTCTTGAAATAAAAGGAAAAAGATTACAGTAATCCAGAACCAACACGTACAGAAAGAGAGACACTGCCTTATAATGTAAAATAAAAATATGAAGTAAAAGAAATAACCCTCAAGTTATAGAAAAGAGCCATCGTGTTTTTAAAAAACATGCCATCATCATATACGTCCAAGTTCCAAAATATCAGGTGCCTGCTCTGTTTTGGAAAAGGGTGAAAAATAATACATACAAATAAAAACATGCCTTGCATATTTTTTATTTGGGAGTTCATGTCACAAAATTATTTTCTGCAAGCTTTAGTAACGTGTTGCTATTTTGTGATCGGATAGTAAGATTGATCATTGCATAGTACCTATATTGATTTTTTAGATGCCCACTTCATATACATGGTCGTAAAGATGTTATAAATATATTTACCCAATACTAGAAATCAGTAGTGTACATTTATTTATCATAATATACAACTAGAACTAGTGATCCAGTAAATATTTTTGAATGATATTCAGTAATTAGATTAAATAACCATATTCAGTCTACTTGAAAACCTATGATTTTTAGCTACATCTGTTAGAATATTTGTAGTTTGTACGATAATAAAGACAATAATATTTGTCTTGGTGCAAATAACTATAGGTAATTCATACCCCTAGATCGCATACATGCTAACTGATGACGTTGATAAAATCAAATGAATTAATAGAAGATATGTACATATCCTTTTGTCCCAGTCATAATAGTGCCAACTCTTACATGTTCCACATACTAATATTTGGTATGTTTATCCATCAAATTTTCACTTTGCAATTCATAAAAATATTATGCAGCTATTTTTATAATGAAAGTTCAAATCTGATACTCAACGTAGCTAGCCCGCGCAGATGCGCTGGTTGTTGACTAGTTTTTTTTTAAATAAGCTTAAAAAATTTCATTATGAGTTTTGAGTCATGAATATTTCATTATATGTGGGAACAATTTTGTTGCGATGCACGAACCTTTTTTAATATGCATGAAATTTTTTCCTTCAATGCATGAACAATTTTTAATATGCATGAAACTATTTCCCTGATGGTCATTTACATCATCCGAAGGTCATTGACATAGACTGATGGATGAGGACCCTTTGAGGGAAATGGAAGAACATACTCTTGTGATGGTTTTTTTTCTAGAAAGATGGAAAGCCCCTTGACTCTGGATCAAGTGGTACACACATTCATATATTATTAATTAGTAATAGACAAATCGTGAACTGGGGGTAGCTCAGATGGCTAGGTTATCTCATGGAACCAACCGATCGGGTGTCAAATTCTGGAGTTTTTTTGTCTCGCATTTTTCTGTATTAATTTCAGGTTTTTCCAACAATATCCGCTCAGTGGGAGGAGACGTTCCGGTCAACTATGATGTGTCTGTGGTGACTATGTCAATCTCAAGATGTTGTGCCGGCTAAGCATCCCAAAGGCGCTGATAAGGTTAAGGTGTCTGTGTGCGTGTGTTAATAGGAAAAAGTGTTTGTGCATGTATGTGAGCATCTACGACCGTACTGTGTTAAAAAACAAATCAGCTTACAAAATTCAACGTTCTTATGAAGAAAGCAACAACAAAGAAGTACAATGAATGTCAGTTAATTTTTGTATCCATTAATGTACCATTTTTATTTCAAGTTTCATAAATCATGTTTAGGCCCGAAGAAAATACTATAACATGATGGGTGTGGCGACAGCTCAATAAAATCCAATTAAAATGCACCCTAGGCGTCCAATTTCTAAGCCTCGTCCGCTTTGGTCCACTTAATTACTCTCAAACTGGAAGTCCAAGCATGGTTTGGCTGGCTCTGAGGCGTCCTAACCGGTGTGACAGATATGGCTTTGTAAAAGCATCTACAGTGGTTGGGAATGTAACTTTTCTTATTTGCCTCCTTCAAAACATTGATAGTAGGCTAAATTGTTGATCTTTGCTCTACGTAGTTCTTAGGTGAAGGTATAGAATCCTAAATATGGTAAGGCAAAGGGCCACACGAAGCCTTCGGATGCTTTTTTCTAGCTTCTGGTTTCAGCACGGTCTTGTATTGCTGGTGGTTGTTTTGGTTTCTTTTAACATACGTTTTGTCTTATGGGAGCCTCGTTTGCAGTCATTCAGCTATTTCATTTAGCAGTCATTCAATAGTGCATGCTGAAGTAAAGAATAACAAAAAGGATATATGCATTGCATCTTGATCCTTACAAAAAAAAACTATGACATGAAATCAATGAAACTAGTCATTACCCAACAACTTCCGATGATAAATACAAGTCATTGACCATCTCTCTGTCTATATATATGCCGACATCTCTTCAGTCAAGCAGTAGCATGATTCTCTAGTAGCAGAAACATTTCCCCACCACATAATTTAATTAGTAGTTGGCAGATGAGAGTCAAAAATAGGAGCGGTGTGAAAACCGTTAGGGAATAGAAGGCATCAGGAAGCATCAGACTAGGGTGGCGAGCCATCTGAACCTCTTTGTGAGTGTCGATGGTAGAGCGTCCGAGAGATACGTGGAGGTGTAGGTGGTGAGACGGAGTAAAACCAAACTATCCTGAACGAGGAAACAGCATGCGTGTTGCATGGGAAGGGGAGGCCAAATCTGACAGGCTATCAGCAGTATATTTGCTTGTTTGAAAGTTGCTACGAGCAGTGTTGACAGAGTCATCTCCCCCCTGCACATGCCTAATATCGCACGTCTAACTATCCGTCCCTATTCTCTAACGTGCTTATCTCCTCTGCTAGATTCGATCCAGTTAGTTAGACTTCAGTTGTGGTGTCGTCGCATCACCTGTATATGTTGTATGAGATCAATACAAGTGCGCTGCATTCCCTAGTCTCTTTACAAGCAGCAGCCCCTCATAATATGCCAACGTTGCAGAATAGACGGTCGATCAAACAACTTGTTCGAACAAATGGAGTTGGGCCATGGAGAGGCACTGAAAATCATGGTGGCCAACTCGATGAGTACATCAAGTATAGCTTTAATGCAGGCTCGTGCAAGTTCCGCTATCTCCGACGCGCCACTCGACTAATAATTATCTAATATATATGATTGTTATAGTGTGTAGGGTGGCTAAGATCCTGTGCGGATTCAAGGAATTGATAAGAAATTATTTAGCAC
>NW_025233183.1:0-8416 GCF_018294505.1 Triticum aestivum | reverse complement strand
AGGCCACCGATGGCCGCTCGTCCGACGAAGGAGGGGAAAGATCTTCCACCGCCGCCGCCAAGGACGGGTCCAGGAACAGCCCGCCCGCGCCGCACGCCGCCGCAGCCGAGGAGGGCGCACAGCTGCACATCGGAGCCAGCACGCGCTATCACCACCTACCACCACGCCACCAGCACCGCCACCCTTGCTGCACCCAGCTCGCGCTGCCAGAAGAGGCGCCGGAGCCAGATCCGGCCGTGTCTGACCGGACCCCACCCACGCGCACCACACGAAGCGCCGGCTACCGTCGAAGGCGCCGCCAGCCATCACACCGCCTGGCACGCCGGCGGCACGGAAGCGCATCGAGCCGAGTCCGCCCATCGGCGCCGAGAGATGCCCCGCGCCCGGATCCCGCCTTGGCCCGGGGAGAACGGGCCGCGCCCTCCCCGCCGCACGAGACGGCGCGAAAATCCCCGCCGCCACCTGCGCCGACCAAGCTTCGCCCGGGCGCGCCCCCTGGCGGCGGCAAGGGAGGAGGAGGGAGGGGAAGGGGGGCTGCGGCGGCGAGGGTTAGGGTTGCCTCCCGGCCGCCGCGCAGGGGTGACGCGGGAGGGAGGGAGGAAGGGTCTTGTAAATCCTCACTACTGGTAAGCAATGACGGTCAGTACCATCAAGAGCTCAAAAAAATGGTACGTATGTCCTTGTCGTAATAATTTGCCATGTTGTCAGTGCATAATTCTGAAATCAACTCCTGAGTTACTCGAATCCTTTGCATCAGAAAGGTACTTTGCCGGTGCCACACTCCTCAAGCACCTGATATATTATACTAGCAGAGAAGATAGCTAAATCAGTGCCTTGATTCAAGATAGTTAGCACCTATTTTCTTCAGTCGCTCTGAAGGAACACTTATTTGAGCACAGATTATGTTATAAGCATTAGCTCTGTGTTTGAGGATACATCTTTAAGTTTTAAAGCATTCTTGTTGGTTCAAAGCAAGAATGTTCTATTAGCCTCTCTCTTTTTTTTTCCGGTAAATCTCAGTGCTAAAATACGTTTCATTCAACTTTGGAACATGTTGATTTTTTGTCACTGGCTGCCTAGTAGACCTTGAGCAGATTGCAGAAATGCTGATGTTTCACTAGGCTGGTCCTTGAGAGTTTCAGTTCCCAACTTGGAAGGTTGATCTGTTGAGGACCAACTCAAAGTAAAGACCTGAGCATTTGGCTATTGTTGGTTTAAAGCACGAATATCCATTTCTTGTTGCAACTGTGCTTTCAAGTGTATATGGTGATTGCTCCCTTCTTGTTTGGCATAATGCAAGTATTTTTCCTTAGCCTTTTATCCAAGTACAGGTCGGTGCTAATTAAAATCCTAAATCCTAAAAAGTGGTCGAGTGCTCGTTTGCTCGCGCCAGCACACGCTTTCGCGCGCCGTCGGATCGGCATCGCGCGGTTGGGTGGAGAAGCGCTTTGCCTCGTCGTGTGCGCCAGGGGGCACCTGGTCGTGGCGTTGTGCGAAGAGGCCGTTGGGTGGAGAAGCGGTCGTGGGTCCTGGCAGTTCTCCCCCTCCCTCCGCAGTTCCGTCTCCTCCCCGTCCCCCCATTTCGAAACCGTCCCCGAGCGCTCCTCCCAAATCCACCAAAGCAGCCGGCGGCGGTGCAGCGATTCGGCGGCCGTCCTCCGGCGTAGTGAGGAAGGGACAGCGTGCGCGGCGTGCAGGGAGTGGTTAATCAGGCCAGGCGCGCGTCGGGGCGGCGATTGGGGCCATACGTTGCTGCAACCGTCGGAGGCGGAAGGCACTGCAGCTCCGGAGACGCGGGCGAGGAGGGTCGACGCGCGCGTCGGTGCGGCGACCGGGACTATTCGTCTACACCCGCAGCAAACAGCAGCAGTTGGAGGCGGAAGGCGCTGCAGCGCCGGAGACGCGGGAAAGAAGGGTCGACACGCGCGTCTTTGCCGTGTGGTTCGCGCGGAGGAGCAGAATCACCTTGCGCGTTGGCGGAGGGCAGAATCGCAGGTCAGTTCATCTCGATCCCAGTTTGTGTATGCTTGTCAGATCTCGTGAGATTTGGGCGAAATCATTGAATACCTTTTGCCATTGTAAGAGATTAGGAAGAGATTACGCATAGGTTAAGTGATTTGAAATGGATTAAGCACTCCTTAGATTTGGTTTTGGTGCTGGTGAGCATTCAAGGCTTGGTGATCTACTGACTTGCGCAACAACTACTCATAGGATGCTCATATAGTTTCCTAGCACTTTTTTTTCATGCAACAAATGGAACTATGCTATAGGTTCATGTTGTTGAAATGTTTGCGTATTAGGTTTATGTGCTTGGTTCGACGCTCGTGTTTGTTTCGACTAAGTTGTAGATATGTATGTCAGTTTGCTTAAGTTTTGTGACTGAGTTGTCAGGCTTTTTTGCTGGAGTTTTGCTAGTCAGTTGCCTGAATTGCCCTCAACGGTTGCCTAGTGTGCCTGGCTGTGAAGGTTTTGTTAGTCAGTTGCCCTAACATGCCATCAACCGTTTTTTGCCTAGTGTCTTTGTGTAATGCCTGGCTTTTGCTCAAGCTTTCTCAGCCATTTTCCTGAAATGCCAACATGTGTTGCCTAGCAGCCACCATATGTATTGCATTTGTGTAATCTCAAACTTGCTCAAGCTTTCTTTAGCCGTTTGCCTTAAATGCCAACATGCGTTGCCTGGTAATTGATGTGCAATAATTGTTTGTTGTTCCTTGTAGTCATGTTTTACTTAGGTTTTTTGTATGTACTTTTGTATTAATGTTGTAACATATATTGAAAATTAGATTGTTTACAACGCTTTTCATTGCCCACTTTTTTTAAATCGCTGTTCCTTTAAATATGCAGCAGAAATTAGATGGCTGGGACAAGTCATAAGTCAAAACAGGATGGACCTGCTGGATCAAGCCATGACGACCTTGCATCTCATGGGGATGAAGAGCATCAAACACAGGTGTGCACATGCTCAGGAGTTTTTATGTTCTTCCTGTACATAACAGATTTTGTTTTCCATTTTTTATTTATTTTTGTGGTTTCTATCTTCCAGCCACGGAGCAGTGCACCAATAACTGGGTACAAGCGTATGAGAACTAAAGCAGCTACTGTAAGGGGGAAGCGCCCTGATGATATCATTAGTAACGACAATAGCAACGAGAGCCAAGCTGCAGATGCTGGGAATAAAAATGTCGAATGTGCAGACGTCGAGCAACCTCCAAAAGCAAAACGCCAGAAGACGGGAGGAACTGAGGTATTTTGTATGGTTGCCTCAGTTTCACTCAGCAGTTGCCCAGCATGATGCATAAGTTGCCTATGTTGTGATGAACCTTTTTCCCTTCCTTTTTGCTAATTCCCTTTTTCTGTTTTTTCCTTATGTGCAATAGGGTCGTAGGAACAGGGCATCTCCTGCAAGGCTATTCAAGTTGAACAAGGACTTGGTTCATGACCAAAAGGGTGTCATCATCAGAAAAGTATTTGGCGGCATTCTGGACCTTGCAGCGAGTAGCATGCCCGGAGATTTTAGCCAGTGGATAATGAAGCATTACGACCCGGAGATTTCGCAGATAGTCATTTCAGAAAGGGGGAAGATTCCTGTAGATGCCGCTAGTGTCCGCAGGATATGGGGTTTGCCCAACAGGGGCAGGAAGGTGTGCTTCAAGAATCGGCCTGAAATCACAAAGGCAATGTACAGTATTTACAACATCACATCGAAGAACTTCCCAACCCTCACAGAATGGTGCAAGATGATCGTAGACATGGGAGGATCTCATGATGATGACTTTGTCCGCGCTTGGCTAGCTCTTGTTTTTTCGTGCTTCCTTGCCCCTTCAACTAGTTTGAGCATTTCCCCAAAGAGTTTCCCGGCGGTCATGGATGTCAATGGAATAACGGAAACCAATATATGTCAGTTTGTTGTTGATCAATTAAAGCTTGTGTTCACTTCGGGGTGTGCTAACAAGAAGGTTGTTTGTTGTTGTGTTTTCCACCTTGTTGTAAGTGCTTCAAGCTGTTTTGTTTTTTAAGCATCAATTGTTTACTTATATTTTCTTTTTCTTTTTGCAATCATTAGGTAACTTAAACATTTCTGTTCTTTTTCCTTGTCTATACGCAGCTGTTGTACCTAGACTCTTTGGATGTTGATGAGCCAATCCCGAACTTGGTACCAAGGGTTTCAGTCTGGAATTCAGATTTAATCTCCAGAGTTATCAAGAAGGACAGGAAGGCTCCAGGAGAATATGGCCAATTGCAGGTAACTCAATTTTTCTATTTTAGGATATATATTTATTGTCATATTGTTTTTAGGCAACACTACCATTTTTTAGAGTAGGCAATTCACTTTGAAAGAGCATGCAAGGTAATGTATCTTTTTGGGCAAGTGTCATACATATATTTCAAGTAGGTCCAAGTAGTTATCAGACTTTTTCGTTTGCCATGCACACAGTTGGATTATGTTCACAGGAAGGATTTGTTGGGTTGCTGTATTCTAACAGTAGCTGCTGGAGTACATCTTTTTTAGCTCTTTTTTTTGTCTGTGCAATTTACATGTTGAAAAGTAGCAAATTTATACAACCACCCAAGCAACTTATGTTCTGAAAACTAGCAACTTGCATACTAGTTCTTCATTTTTGTTGATTACAGTATCCACTAATAGTAGGCAACAGGGGGGGAAGTGTCATAATGGTTGCAGGAATTTAAAGACTATTAGTAGTACTGTTTTTCTTCATTTCTCTGTTCTTTTTTGGTATGGGAGTGCCAGAATTGTTGTTACTCATAGTTTTTTTAATCTTCTTTTGCTATAAACCACCAGCTCAAGATGGAGTTTTCTCGGTGTGCGGATGATAGCTTGTTTGGCGGTATGGACCACATCACCAAATTTGTTGCCGCAAGATTGCCCGAGTCATATGACAAATCAGTAAGTTATCGAGCACTGTTTTTTTGCTCTCACTGTTGTTCCCCTTTTTATCGCCATTTGTACATTCATCCATTTTCTTTCAGAATCTTCAATAGAAGATATGTACTTATCATGTTCTCTACCATCCACTTTTATGTTTTACAGAAGCAAAAGAAGCTCACAGGGTTGGTGCACGAAATGTGTTCCGTAATTTCTCATGCAGTGGGGAAGCTCGTGACTGGGGTTGGGAAGATAGATGATGATGAATGGGGGACAAAGGAGGAAGATCCTACTACTGCGGAGACAAGCAGGCGGCAGTCTAACATAAGGAGCAAGCGAGTACCAGCCGAAAGAGACAACTTACCAAGTGAGGAGGAGTCGTTTAATTCAGATAGCGACGACAGCGAGGCAGCCGACAGTGAAAGCGAGGGAGATGGCAGAGATAAAGGTAGTGATGAAAGCGACAGCGATGAAAGTTCAGACAGCGATGATGGTCATGATGGATCAAGTGCAGTTTAGGGGAAATCAAGTAGCCAGGGAGCACTGCCCCTCACGGTTGACATGGGGACGGAAGACGGAACTGAGGGGAACGAGGACAATGATGATGATAAAGAAGAAGAGGATGACGAAAAAGAAGATGATGAAGGAAAGGAGGACGATGACGATGAAGAAGGCGATGGGGATGACAAAGACAAGGAAGATGATGGGCAAGGGAAGCAGGATGAAGATGATGAAGATGACAGCGGAGGTGGCAACGGTGGTTCAGGCAGCAATGGTGGCTCCGATCGGGACGAGGATCCCGCAGCTGAAAACCCAAGCAGCGATGATGATGAACAATGCACGCTGCAATTTCTGATTGAAAAGAAGAGGGACAGAAAGGCAAAAGGATTGGATGAGGCAGATAGCATCTGTATGAAAGACCTTGTGTTGACAGAATTCAAAACTGCTGTTTCCCAGGAACCACGCTTCCCTTTTTTTGAAGTGAAAGAAATGTGGGATATTGATGACATAACCATGGCAACCAAAGCGAAGAGGATGTTCGAAGAGTTGCTGAGGGGGAAAGACTTGGATTTGGGCTTCACATTCAACCCCAAGGAAATATGCCCAAAGGCGACTCGGCAGAAAATAATGAGACAATTTGGCGCCGCTCTAAATGAAGCTACAGAACAGAAGATTGCTTGTCGAAACCAACTACCACCACTCCCTCCATCAAAGAAGATGAAGAAAACTGTCAGTTTCGTATTAGAGCCATCTGTGATGAACAAAACAGCAGTGCATCTGCAAGCATATCGTGCCGAAAATCCCGGTTACGGCCAAGGGGGAAAGCCAAGGCAGTCAGCCATGAAAAAATCTGGTCCTTCTCAGCAGCAACAACAAGCAAATTCTGAAACAAAAGAGGCAATTCATGGGAATGCCAAAACACAGGTGGTAAAGAGTACACCATCAAGCTCAACAAGCAAAGTTGGAGATGAGGCAGTACCTACAGGAGTAGATCCAAAGCTTTTGGGTAATTTCCATCCCCAATGTCAAGCAAGTGGATCACATATTCTGGCAACTCAGTCTAAGGAGGAAGCAAGACCAGCTACTTTTCAGGCAAGTTCTGCAGAGGAAACACTGGACCCCACAAAAGTAAGGCCAGTACAACTAAAGGAGGGACCCACAGTGCTAGTAAGCACAGGAAACCACAGCAGAGCACAACCACTAGGTGACTTAAATGGTCAAGTGCCTTTCCCATCTCGGGGGAATGTGATGCAGTCAGCCAATGGTATCCAGAGGGCCAAGGTGCAAGACTTCAAGGCATCACCTGAGGCTCGATCATTAAATCATGCAGGACACAAAAAGGAGAAAGAGAACATCCCTCCGGTCCTATGTACGGAGATCAATAGGATACAACACCTGCCAGAAGCTGTAATCATGGGAAAAGTCCGGAACAAAAGTTGCTAAGAGCCCTAGGGAAATTGCCTGTCTGCCCAACTCTACTTGCCCAACCTGAGGCCACTAGTGTTCCAGAAGCAGTAACCATGGGAAAAAGCCCGGAACAAAAGTTGCCAAGAGCCCTAGGGAAATTGCCTGTCTGCTCAACTATACTTGCCCAACCTGAGGCCACAAGTGTTCCAGAAGCAGTAGAAGCAACTGGCCAGGGGAACATGAAAGTACGTTATATCGACTAGAGGAAGGGTGAATAGGCGATTTTTATGAATTCTTCACTGAGGAATTTGCTGGTGAGGAAATTCCTTAGCGAAGAACTACTTGCAGCGGAATATGTACTCAGAAATAAACATAACTGGATACAAACATAGTCATCATGATGAAATGAAGACTAGCACAGAGTACAGAAAGCGTAAACACAAGATAACAAGATGAAGACAAGCAGACTGAAGAAATTGAACTGAGGAATTTGTGAAAGTCTTCAGTCAAAGTCTTCAAGCACAGATATGAAATGAAAGAGTTGAGGAAATAGAACCAGTTAGTTGGTGAAGACAATGATTTGGTAAACCAGTTTCAACTATTGTCTCAGTTGTACGTCTGGTTGGAGCGGCTGAGTATTTAAACTCGAGGACACACAGTCCCGGACACCCAGTCTCTGAGCCGCAACTCAGGACACCCAGTCCTCACCGTATTCTCCTTGAACTAAGACCACGCAGGCCTCGTCCAATCACTCGTGGTAAGTCTTCAGGTGACTTCCAAACCTTCACAGACTTGGTCACTCGGTGATCCACAATTCCTCTTGGATGCTCTAGACCTTGACGCCTAACCGTCTGGAAGAAGCACAGTCTTCAAAGGTAACAAGCGTCGGATCCACGCAGGATCAATTTCTTCAGTGATGCTCAATCACTTTGGGTTTGTGGGGGTTTGGTTTTGGAATTTTCCTCACTTGATGATTTTCGCTCAAAGTCCTCGGAGGATGGGTTGCTCTCAAATGACAAGTGTCAAGTTCTCTCGAAGGAGCCAACCAACTAGTGGTTGTAGGGGGCGGCTATTTATAGCCTAGGGAGCAGCCCGACATGATAAGACATAAATGCCCTTCAATGATATGACCGTTAGGTGGATAAGATATTTTGGACAGCCGGCGCGCAGCACAGCAACGGTCGGAAATTTGACTCTCAAATTCCTCAGGGCTATCATGTTCCTCACTGTGTAGGCAATTCGCACTGGCGAATTCCTAACTCCTCAGTCAGAGCAAAGTACTCAGTGACCAGAAGAACTGCGTCTCTGTCACTGAAGAAATTGACTGAACTGTATGAGATTTCCAATGGCTTCACTCGAAGGGATTGGTAGGTGTAGGATTTTGAGTTGAGCATCACATGGAAATTTTTCCTTAGTATTTCCTCGACCCCCTTGAACAGTACGGTGTTTCCTATGACTCAAGAAAGAGAAAATGAAACTACGAAAACAAAAGTCTTCACGCTTCATGTTCCTCAAGTGAATACCAAGTCTTCAAGGTCACACCAATTTCTTCACTTTCAAAGTCTTTCAGAAAGTCTTCAGAATATCAAAGTCTTCAGTCGAAGAACTTCATTTTTAGGGGTC
>NW_025233182.1:0-8417 GCF_018294505.1 Triticum aestivum | reverse complement strand
CTTGGCAGATGAATGACAAATCTTTGTAGAGGTCCTTACTAAATGAGTGGTTCCTGCTAGCATTACACTAATTGTGTCGTGCAACTCTAGCAATGATAATACTAACCAAACTGTCCTTTTGAAATGCTTTCTTTTCATGGTTCTTAATCATTTTCATTTATATATTGTTGGCACATGCCCGACCTTGATGTCACAGCCCCCGAGTACTTTTTGGTGATGCGCACATACAAGCTTGTTGTGGTTGATTACCTTTCGGTGGATCGACCATATACAGTGAGATGCACGTACATGACCCACATATCGTGGTTAACTCTAACATATGTACAAGTTCCCATGTTCCCATCAATAAGCAATACAACTAAAGCACCAACTGTCACCATATTGTTACATGATATTGATTCTCCGCGAAACATCTATAAGTACATTATGGCTTCTCCCTTCCGTGTTTCATATCACAGTCAAATACAAGCTTCTAACTATATGATGTAAATGCCGACGAAGTAGCACTTTGCTTGCCATACGAAGTTTCTGGGCAATGCAAAATGTTGGAATGAGCATGGGGGGTATTGGGAATTTGATATCCTGATAGTTGGAGATATGAAGTTGTTCTTCCAGCACAATGCGTACCTTTACGGAATCGGTTCAAGCGTAAACTTCTAGCCGCTTTGGATGGTCTTTTGCAGACAGACTTGAATGAAGTCTGACCAATGTGCTACTATATGCACATAAAGAGAATCTGGTGGTGCACTCGACTAGATGATGAGACCAATCTGTGATCAGTTGACACTGAATGTGCATGGTGCTTTTCTCTACTCGTCATACTAGGGTGGATTGGGGTTTCTCGTGCAAGAAATAGAAGGCACAGTTAGAGGCCCCTAAGCAGTGCATCTAGTGAACTTCGAGCTGAAGTTGGTCTTTAGATCTGTACGGGGACGCAATGTATAGCATTTCCAGCTTAGTTTGCTGAGAATTAAAGAGCACAACTCTTTTTCAATACTTGTTCATTTCCATCTAACCCTCTTTAGTTCAAAGAACACAAGACAAATATGGCTTGAAACTAGTGATGGAAGTTGGGAGTGCGGCGTTTCTGCTCCCGAGCTCATCTGCACTCCCTCTAACGAAAAAAAAATCAAAACAAATACTAAAAGAATCAAAAAATTCCAAAAAACTTTTGTGTGGTAGATAAGTTTACGCGTGAGGTGCGCTCCAAGTTTCAACTAATTTGGACATCTGAGCAACTCTCAGCAAAAAAGACAAATTCAGGGTTTGTAAAAAAGTTTACTGTTCACACATTGTTCTGACCCGATTTGTTTTGTTTTGCTGAGAATTGCTCAGATGTCCAAATAAGTTGAAATTTGCAACAAAGATCACGCATAAAATTATCTATCACACAAAAACAAATTGGATTTTTTTGAAGTTATTTAGTATTTATTTTCATTTTTTCTGACCGGGTGCAGATGAGCCTGGGCACCGAATTAGGTTTTCGTGGAAGTTGGTAACCTCTAACCCTCTTTAGTTCAATCAAATAAACTTTTTCAAAATCACAACATTTTTAGAAAACCAGTTAATTTGTTTGAACAAAAGTGGGTTTGAGAATGTTAATTAGGGTCACCAATTTGCGCCTCCAAGCTGGCCAAAATATGAATATTTACATTGTTCCCCCTTATTGGAATAAAGGAAACTAGAACTAAAATACAAAGACATTGGTTTTGCAAACAGAAGTTAATCCCATCAAGAAGCAGCTCCAGCACAAAGAAAATTAAACATCACAATTCACCGGCTAACAACTCCATGGCATGTACACTTGTACAACTATATATCCACTTGTAATCTTGTACATGGCCGTTCTAAGAAAACTTGTACATGGCCGACAAGATATAAAGCTGCAAAAACCAAATACTCAACTAGCTCCTCGGAAGTTTCCCGATAACTCTCCAGATTGGCAGATTCTATACAAGATAGGAAAGAGAACAACTTGTTCTGCTCTGCCAAGGTTTGCCCTTACATGCACATTGTACCAAAGGCAAAACCTTCGCAATCCATCCATGTGTCCACCAGAATTGATGGCAATGCTTATGAAGAGTTAGTGTCGATGTTAGTGCACTTCGCGACCTATTGACATCGGCGGGACTTCGAAACCATCCAAATCCCGGGATCGAATGATGGTGTCATCCTCCCTCTTGAGGGCATCTTTTTGGAGATGGTTATGTTTGGTGGGGTTTGCTTGTGGGAGGTTTGTATTACAGCTGCCGCTTCCTTGTCTCTTGGCACCTGCCCAACTAGGATCAATATAACTCTTTTTATATTTGTTTTCATTTTCGTACGCATGGGCTTAACTTTTGTCTTGTATGAATTTACTCTTTGCAGGTGTGATAATTTTTTTTTGTGTGTGTGTGTTGGTGTTGGATCTATGTATCTTAATAATGCAGAGGTTGGGTGTGTACTCATTGTGTTTGTATCCCATTGATGATTCATTATGAGTTAATAAAAAGCGGCTTTATCATGAAAAAGTATATCAGTTGATATGCTATATATGCCAACGTTTCCAAAATGCAACATTCATTTCAAGTTTATTCAAATTACCTCTACTTTTCTCGGTTATTGTTTTCATTTATTTAACATGATCGGTGCATCTGTCACAAAACAAAAAAGAAAACATCACCGGTGCGTCACTAGAAATTTAGCGTAAGTTAGTTGGGTCGATAATTGGATGTAGAATCTCACCATCAAGATTCAAATCCTCACGACTAAATTTTTGTGATTTCTTCTACATGTTAGAGAGAAGGATGAAAAGAGTGCACAACCGGCTGGTTCCCACCCCAAAACCATGACATGAGTTGTACCTTAAACATTATATTCCATGATGCGAACTATTTTTCATTTGTTCTCATAATTGACTCCCTGATGTCAATAGCTATGCTTTAGCATGCTAGATGAGTGGTTCTTGGCAGATGGATATGAATGGCCAATCTTCGTATATGCCTTGCTAGATGAGTGGTTCCCGGTAGCATTGCACTAATTGTGTCAAAACTCTAGTGATGATAATATACTAAGGATTTTTAACATGCTTCATTTTCGTGGTTCTTACTCACTTTCATGTATTTGGTACATGTTCCCATGGTCTCATCAATAATCAATACAACTATAGCGCCAATGACCACCATATAGTTACTTAATATTGATTAGCCGTGAAACATATATAAATACTTGATGCCTTCTCCCTTATAGCTTCATATTACAGTCAAAAATACAGATGTCTAAAATGCAGATGAAGTAGCACTATGCTCGCCATATGAATTCTTGGGCAATGTAAAAAAATTCCATATTCTTGTACATGTGTTTTAAGATATTTATTTGTGTTGGAATGAGCATGTGAGATATTGGGAATTCGATATCCAGCTAGACTGAGCATAATTGTGGACCACCTACAATATGCACAAAAAGAGAATTTGGTGGTATACTAGACGAGACCAATCCATGGTCACTTGAAACTCTTCATACTAGGGCAGATGTGGGTTTCCCGTTTGAGAGGCCCCTAAGCAGTGCATGGCGCAACCTTGGAGCTGAATCAGAAGCTAGCAATGTAGGGCGTTTCCAATTTAGTTTGCTAATAATTAAAATGCACGGTTCAACTTTTTTTTAGTACTTTCTGCTTCCTTCTACTGGAACGATGAAGCTCACAAGAGTACAAAGCGGCAAACACAAGGAACCCAAGACAAATATGGGTTCAAACTAGTGATGCAAATTGGTAACCGAGTACCCTCTAAATGCTCTTTAGTTCAAACAAATAAACTAGTTTTTCACAATCGCCTCACTTTTAGAGAACCAGCTCATTTGTTTGAACAAAAGAGGGTTTGAGAATATTAGGATCGCCAAATTGCGCCTCTACTTGGAACATGATGATATATTACCTATCATTAGTGATAGCCTAGTGCCACCAAGGTGGCCCAAATATTAATATATGCATTTTTTTGCCTTCTTGGCACAAAGGAAACTAAAGTTAAAATACAAAGACATTGGCTTTGCAAAGAAAAGTTAATCCCATCAAGAAGCATCTCCAACACGAACAAATTAACATCACAATTCACCATTGAACAACTCCATAGCATGTACAACTATATCCACTTGTAAACTTGTACATGGCCGAGAAGATATACAACCGCAAAAACCTAAAAACCAAGTACTCAACTAATTTCTCGGAAGTTTCCCGATAACTATCTAGATTCGGTACAAGATAGGAAAGAGAACACCTTGTTCCTCTCTACCAAGGTATGCCATTACATGCACGTTGTATCAAAGGCAAAACCTCCACAATCCATTCATGTTCCACCAGAATTGACGGCAATGCTTACGAAGAGTTAGCGTCGATGTTAGTGCACTTTGTTGCTTGTTGACATTGACAGGACTTCGATGCCATCCAAATCCCCAGATCAGATGATAGCATCATCCTTCCTCTCAAGGGCATCATTTTGGAGATGGTTATGCTTGGTGGGGTTGTTGTTTGTGGGAGGTTTGTATTGCAACTGACGCTTCCTTGTCTCTCGGCACGTGCCCGGCAATGATCAATATTACTCTTTTTTTGTTTGTTTTTAATGTGCGTGTGTGTGCGCGCGCGCGCGCGCATGTGTGTGTCTTAATAATTCAAGAGGTTGGGATCACTGTGTTTGTATCTCATTGATGCTTCATTATGAGTTAATAAAGAACGGCTTTTCTCATGAAAAAGTCTATCAGCTGATCATCTATATATGCCAACATTCTAAAAATGCAACATTTCATTTCAATTTTATTCAAATTACCAATAATTTTCTTGGTAGTTGTTTAATTTATGTAACATGATCGGTGCATACAAAAAAAGAAGAAAACATCACTTGTGCATCACTAGAAAATTAGCGTAAGTTAGTTGGGTCGATTATTGGATGTAGAATCTCACCACCAAGATTCAAATCCTCGCGACTAGAATTTTGTAATTTCTCTTACATGCTGCAGAGAAGGATGAAAACATTGCACAACCGGCTGGTTCCCACTCCAAAACCGTGACATGAGCCACGCCTTAAACATTATATTCCATGATGCCAACTAATTTTCATGTGTTCTCGTAATTAACTCCCTAATGTCAACGGCTATATTTTAGCATGCTAGATGAGTTGTTCTTGGCAGATGAGAAGAGACGAATGGCCAATCTTTGTATAGCTCCTTTCTAGATGAGTGGTTCCCGGCAGCATTACACTAATTGTGTCACAGCTCTAGTATATACAAAGGCTTTTAACATGCTTTATTTTTGTGGTCCTTACTCACTTTCATGTATATGTACATGTTCCCATGTTCACTTCAATAGGCAATACAAGTACAACATCAACTACCACCATATGGTTAGTTAATACCGATTCTCTGCAAAACATCTATAAATACTTGGTGCCTTCTCCCTTCTTGCTCCATATCATAGTCAAAATATAGACATCTAAAATACTGACGAAGTAGCACTGTGCTCGCCATATGAAGTTTTTGGGCAATGTAAAATGTTTCCATATTTGTGCACGTGTGTATTTAGATTTTTATTTGTCCTGGAATGAGCATGTGAGGTATTAGGAATTCAATATCTGGCAAGACTGCGCCTACCTGTGGATCTCCTATTATATGCACAAAAAGAGATTCTGGTGGTGTGCTAGATGAGACAGATCCACGATCAGTTGAAACTGAGAATGTGGACGGGGCTTTTGGCTACTCTTCGTACTCAAACGAGCTAGGGTTTCTCGTTTGAGAGGCCCCTGAGAAGTGGACCTAGCGAACTTGGAGATGAAGAAGCTCGCCATGTAGGGCATTTCCAGCTTAGCATGCTTGGAATTAAAGAGCATGGGTCGGCTCTTTTTTAATACTTGTTCGCCTCCCTGTTCCTTAAATGATGAAGCTCACAAGAGTACAAAGCAACAAACACAAGGAAACCATTGCTTGAAACTAGCAATGCAAATTGGTAACCCAAAGAATACCCTCTAGCCCTCTTTATTAGTTCAATCAAATAAATTACTCCTCAACCAGCAGCTCCAACAGAAACATATTAACGTGATGATATATTACCAATTTGTTAACTCAAGGGAGTAGTTTATTTGTTTGAACAAAAGAGCATCACCAATTTGCACTTCTACTTGCAATAAAACAAAAATGAAGACTCTACCGCCATAGGCTATGGTGGTAGGGCAATGCATTCTACCGCCATAGACCATGGCAGTAGGGTCTTTTTCGCACAAAACAGATGTGACTGGGCAGGTAAATCCTACTTGGCAGTAGGATGTGTTACCCTACCACCAAAGACAATGGCGGTAGAAAAGAGTCAGATCCGAAACAATTTTGCACATAGGATTAGACCGTGCTAAACTAACGAAAAAGGATAAAAATAGTGAATTTGGCCACAGTGAGATGCATGTACACAACTAGCACCTCGATCCATTCTATGGCACAATGATTGATGGCAACAGTGTTCATGTCGGTCATGTGTTTATTTTATTTTTTTGCGAAGATGTGTTTATTTTATTTGAATCTGAGTTGTTTACAAAGTAGGGGCACATGGAATGATAGCAGCTCACTAGCCTACTACAAGTCCTAGTCGATAACTGTTTCGTATATGATCCGTACACATGCCCATCTCGTGGTTAATTCTAACATTGGTGCATGATTTCATGTTCCCATCAATAAGCAATACAACTATAGCACCAACTACCACCATATGGTTACTTAATATTGATTCTGCGTGAAACATCTATAAGGATCATTGTTCAAGAAATCGGTAACTGGTAGCTGCTCGGTAGGCCCGGGAGTAGCGATTAACCGGTGAATCGGCCTATTAATCAGATTAATCGGTAGATTAAATAAGAACTTGCCAACATATATCTAGATTTTATGTATTATATACCATACTCTCGTGCTCTCAATTATGTATATACTATACCAAAATATGCTACTGTTTGGTCTAACCTGAGCTACTAAGGAGCGAGAGGGGGATGGGAGGGGTTACGGGGCAACATTTTGGGCTTTGTTTGCCCACGAGTTAATGGGCCAGCAGCGATTAATCGGCTTAACAACTGATTGATCGGTCTAACAGGCCAATTAATCGGTCTGACAAGTTAACACGATGAATAGGTGTTATTCGATTTGGCCAACCAACGAGTTGCGGTTAACTGGCCTATTAACTGATTAATCGGACGAATTCTTGAACAGTGATAAGGATATCTCGAGCGCTGACCCGTAAAAAAAATTCTGCATCCGTCCGCGGACAGGGGACCACTCCACGAATAGGGATGTGGGACCCGGCCAAAAAACGCTACCCGCGTATATTTCAAACCGCATCCCAACAGATCCGACGAAATTCATGCAAACCCTACGGAATCCATCGAAGTTGGGATAGAAAATACCAGAAATCATCCATACATAGCTTACAAATAAGTCTAGTACAACAGTATTCAAATTCAACGAGATTAACCAGATGTTCAACAAGTTTTTCATGAATGGATCATGTCGTCCCGCACGTACTAACCCTTCAGCTTCATCCAACAGTGTATGTACGTAAAGGGCCGTCCCTCTATCCTGTGATACATCACGGCAGTGCGTACGGGCTACACAATGTGTAGAGCAATATTGAGCAAACGCCCTGTAATTGCTTTACTTTATCTCTAAGCGGTAGCGATAGTCGTAGAAGCAATAGATGGCGTAATGACAACGATGCTACGATGGAGATCAAGGTGTCGCGCCGGTGACGATGGTGATCACGACGGTGCTTCGAAGATGGAGATCACAAGCACAAGATGATGATGGCCATATCATATCACATATATTGATTGCATGTGATGTTTATCCTTTATGCATCTTATCTTGCTTTGATTGACGGTAGCATTTCAAGATGATCTCTCACTAATAATCAAGAAGTGTTCTCCCTGAGTATGCACCGTTGCGAAAGTTCTTTGTGCTGAGACACCACGTGATGATCGGGTGTGATAGGCTCTACGTTCAAATACAACGGGTGCAAAACAGTTGCACACGCGGAATACTCAGGTCATACTTGACGAGCCTAGCATATACAGATATGGCCTCGGAACACGGAGACCGAAAGGTCGAACGTGAATCATATAGTAGATATGATCAACACAGTGATGTTCACCATTGAAACTACTCCATCTCACGTGATGATCGGACATGGTTTAGTTGATTTGGATCACGTGATCACTTAGATGACTAGAGAGATGTCTGTCTAAGTGGGAGTTCTTAAGTAATATGATTAATTGAACTTAAATTTATCATGAACTTAGTACCTGATAGTATTTTGCTTGTCTATGTTTGTTTGTAGATAGATGGCTCGTGCTGTTGTTCCGTTGAATTTTAATGCGTTCCTTGAGAAAGCAAAGTTGAAAGATGATGGTAGCAATTACACG
>NW_025233181.1:4015-8418 GCF_018294505.1 Triticum aestivum | reverse complement strand
TATAGCCTAGTACAAATAATTTTACACTAGAGTTGAGCCAGCTCTATAAGCTAGTTCAAATACTCTTAAAATGGAGTTGAACTAGCTCTATAGCCTAGTACAAGTAATTTTACACTAGAGTTGAACTAGCTCTATAAGCTTGTACAAATAATTTTACACTAGAGTTGAACTAGCTCTATAAGCTAGTTCAAGTAATTTTACACTAGAGTTGAACTAGCTCTATAAGCTTGTACAAATAATTTTAGACTAGAGTTGAACTAGCTCTATAAGCGAGTTCAAATAATTTTACACTAGAATTGAACTAGCTGTATAAGCATGTACAAATAATTTTAGACTAGAGTTGAACTAGCTCTATAAGCTAGTTCAAAATTTTTTACACAAGAGTTGAACTCGCACTATAAGCTAGGTCAAATAATTTTACACTAGAGTTGAACTAGCTCCATACGCTTGTACAAATAATTTTAGACTAGAGTTGAACTAGCTCTATAAGCTAGTTCAAATAATTTTACACTAGAGTTGACTAGCTCTATATTCTAGTACCAATAATTTTACACTAGAGTTGAACTAGGTCTATAAGCTTGTACAAATAATTTTACACTAGAGTTGAACTAGCTCTATAAGCTTGTACAAATAATTTTAGACTAGAGTTGAACTAGCTCTATAAGCTAGTTCAAATAATTTTACACTAGAGTTGAACTAGCACTATAAGATAGGTCAAATAATTTTACACTAGAGTTGAACTAGCTCTATAAACTAGTTCAAATAATTTTACACTAGAGTTGAACTAGCTCTATAGCCTAGTACAAATAGTTTTACACTAGAGTTGAGCTAGCTCTATAAGCTAGTTCAAATACTCTTAAAATGGAGTTGAACTAGCTCTATAGCATAGTACAAGTAATTTTACACTAGAGTTGAACTAGCTGTATAAGCTTGTACAAATAATTTTACACTAGAGTTGAACTAGCTCTATAAGCTAGTTCAAATAATTTTACACTAGAGTTGAACTAGCTCTATAGCCTAGTACAAATAATTTTAGACTAGAGTTGAACTAGCTCTATAAGCTAGTTCAAACAATTTTACACTAGAGTTGAACTAGCTCTATAAGCTTGTACAAATAATTTTAGACTAGAGTTGAACTAGCTCTATAAGCTAGTTCAAATAATTTTACACTAGAGTTGATCTAGCTGTATAAGCTTGTACAAATAATTTTAGACTAGAGTTGAACTAGCTCTATAAGCTAGTTCAAATTTTTTTACACAAGAGTTGAACTCGCACTATAAGCTATTTCAAATAATTTTACACTAGAGTTGAACTAGCTCCATAAGCTTGTACAAATAATTTTAGACTAGAGTTGAACTAGCTCTATAAGCTTGTTCAAATAATTTTACACTAGAGTTGACTAGCTCTATAGTCTAGTACCAATAATTTTACACTAGAGTTGAACTAGGTATATAAGCTTGTACAAATAATTTTACACTAGAGTTGAACTAGCTGTATAAGCTTGTACAAATAATTTTAGACTAGAGTTGAACTAGCTGTATAAGCTAGTTCAAATAATTTTACACTAGATTTGACTAGCACTATAGTCTAGTACAAATAATTTTACACTAGAGTTGAACTAGGTCTATAGCCTAATACAAGTAATTTTAGACTAGAGTTGAACTAGCTCTATAAGCTAGTTCAAACAATTTTACACTAGAGTTGAACTAGCTCTATAAGCTTGTACAAATAATTTTAGACTAGAGTTGAACTAGCTCTATAAGCTAGTTCAAATAATTTTACACTAGAGTTGAACTAGCTCTATAAGCTAGTTCAAATAATTTTACACTAGAGTTGAACTAGCTCTATAAGCTAGTACAAATAATTTTACACTAGAGTTGAACTAGCTCTATACGCTTGTACAAATAATTTTAGACTAGAGTTGAACTAGCTCTATAAGCTATTTCAAATAATTTTACACTAGAGTTGAACTAGCACTATAAGCTAGGTCAAATAATTTTACACTAGAGTTGAACTAGCTCTATAAGCTAGTTCAAATAATTTTACACTAGAGTTGAACTAGCTCTATAGCCTAGTACAAATAATTTTACACTAGAGTTGAACTAGCTCTATAAGCTAGTTCAAATACTCTTAAAATGGAGTTGAACTAGCTCTATAGCCTAGTACAAGTAATTTTACACTAGAGTTGAACTAGCTCTATAAGCTTGTACAAATAATTTTACACTAGAGTTGAACTAGCTCTATAAGCTAGTTCAAATAATTTTACACTAGAGTTGAACTAGCTCTATAGCCTAGTACAAATAATTTTAGACTAGAGTTGAACTAGCTCTATAAGCTAGTTCAAACAATTTTACACTAGAGTTGAACTAGCTCTATAAGCTTGTACAAATAATTTTAGACTAGAGTTGAACTAGCTCTATAAGCTAGTTCAAATAATTTTACACTAGAGTTGAACTAGCTGTATAAGCTTGTACAAATAATTTTAGACTAGAGTTGAACTAGCTCTATAAGCTAGTTCAAATTTTTTTACACAAGAGTTGAACTCGCACTATAAGCTAGGTCAAATAATTTTACACTAGAGTTGAACTAGCTCCATAAGCTTGTACAAATAATTTTAGACTAGAGTTGAACTAGCTCTATAAGCTAGTTCAAATAATTTTACACTAGAGTTGACTAGCTCTATAGTCTAGTACCAATAATTTTACACTAGAGTTGAACTAGGTATATAAGCTTGTACAAATAATTTTACACTAGAGTTGAACTAGCTCTATAAGCTTGTACAAATAATTTTAGACTAGAGTTGAACTAGCTCTATAAGCTAGTTCAAATAATTTTACACTAGAGTTGAACTAGCACTATAAGATAGGTCAAATAATTTTACACTAGAGTTGAACTAGCTCTATAAGCTAGTTCAAATAATTTTACACTAGAGTTGAACTAGCTCTATAGCCTAGTACAAATAATTTTACACTAGAGTTGAGCCAGCTCTATAAGCTAGTTCAAATACTCTTAAAATGGAGTTGAACTAGCTCTATAGCCTAGTACAAGTAATTTTACACTAGAGTTGAACTAGCTCTATAAGCTTGTACAAATAATTTTACACTAGAGTTGAACTAGCTCTATAAGCTAGTTCAAATAATTTTACACTAGAGTTGAACTAGCTCTATAGCCTAGTACAAATAATTTTAGACTAGAGTTGGACTAGCTCTATAAGCTAGTTCAAACAATTTTACACTAGAGTTGAACTAGCTCTATAAGCTTGTACAAATAATTTTAGACTAGAGTTGAACTAGCTCTATAAGCGAGTTCAAATAATTTTACACTAGAGTTGAACTAGCTGTATAAGCATGTACAAATAATTTTAGACTAGAGTTGAACTAGCTCTATAAGCTAGTTCAAAATTTTTTACACAAGAGTTGAACTCGCACTATAAGCTAGGTCAAATAATTTTACACTAGAGTTGAACTAGCTCCATACGCTTGTACAAATAATTTTAGACTAGAGTTGAACTAGCTCTATAAGCTAGTTCAAATAATTTTACACTAGAGTTGACTAGCTCTATAGTCTAGTACCAATAATTTTACACTAGAGTTGCACTAGGTCTATAAGCTTGTACAAATAATTTTACACTAGAGTTGAACTAGCTCTATAAGCTTGTACAAATAATTTTAGACTAGAGTTGAACTAGCTCTATAAGCTAGTTCAAATAATTTTACACTAGAGTTGAACTAGCACTATAAGATAGGTCAAATAATTTTACACTAGAGTTGAACTAGCACTATAAGCTAGTTCAAATAATTTTACACTAGAGTTGAACTAGCTCTATAGCCTAGTACAAATAATTTTACACTAGAGTTGAGCTAGCTCTATAAGCTAGTTCAAATACTCTTAAAATGGAGTTGAACTAGCTCTATAGCATAGTACAAGTAATTTTACACTAGAGTTGAACTAGCTGTATAAGCTTGTACAAATAATTTTACACTAGAGTTGAACTAGCTCTATAAGCTAGTTCAAATAATTTTACACTAGAGTTGAACTAGCTCTATAGCCTAGTACAAATAATTTTAGACTAGAGTTGAACTAGCTCTATAAGCTAGTTCAAACAATTTTACACTAGAGTTGAACTAGCTCTATAAGCTTGTACAAATAATTTTAGACTAGAGTTGAACTAGCTCTATAAGCTAGTTCAAATAATTTTACACTAGAGTTGATCTAGCTGTATAAGCTTGTACAAATAATTTTAGACTAGAGTTGAACTAGCTCTATAAGCTAGTTCAAATTTTTTTACACAAGAGTTGAACTCGCACTATAAGCTATTTCAAATAATTTTACACTAGAGTTGAACTAGCTCCATAAGCTTGTACAAATAATTTTAGACTAGAGTTGAACTAGCTCTATAAGCT
>NW_025233181.1:3401-4005 GCF_018294505.1 Triticum aestivum | reverse complement strand
ACTAGAGTTGAACTAGATCTATAAGCTAGTTCAAACAATTTTACACTAAGAGTTGAACTAGCTCTATAAGGTTGTACAAATTATTTTAGACTAGAGTTGAACTAGCTCTATAAGCTAGTTCAAATAATTTTACACTAGAGTTGAACTAGCTCTATAGTCTAGTACAAATAATTTTAGACTAGAGTTGAACTAGCTCTATAAGCTAGTTCAAATAATTTTACACTTGAGTTGAACTAGCACTATAAGCTAGGTCAAATAATTTTACACTAGAGTTGAACTAGCTCTATAAGCTAGTTCAAATAATTTTACACTAGAGTTGAACTAGCTCTATAGCCTAGTACAAATAATTTTACACTAGAGTTGAACTAGCTCTATAAGCTAGTTCAAATAATTTTACACTAGAGTTGAACTAGATCTATAAGCTTGTACTAATAATTTTAGACTAGAGTTGAACTAGCTCTATAAGCTAGTTCAAATAATTTTACACTTGAGTTGAACTAGCAATATAAGCTAGGTCAAATAATTTTACACTAGAGTTGAACTAGCTCTATAAGCTAGTTCAAAATTTTACACTAGAGTTGAACTAGCTCTATAGCCTAGTACA
>NW_025233181.1:2264-3391 GCF_018294505.1 Triticum aestivum | reverse complement strand
ACTCTTAAAATGGAGTTGAACTAGCTCTATAGCCTAGTACAAGTAATTTTACACTAGAGTTGAACTAGCTCTATAAGCTTGTACAAATAATTTTACACTAGAGTTGAACTAGCTCTATAAGCTAGTTCAAATAATTTTACACTAGAGTTGAACTAGCTCTATTGCCTAGTACACTAGAGTTGAACTAGCTCTATAAGCCAGTTCAAACAATTTTACACTAGAGTTGAACTAGCTCTATAAGCTTGTACAAATAATTTTAGACTAGAGTTGAACTAGCTCTATAAGCTAGTTCAAATAATTTTACACTAGAGTTGAACTAGCTTTATAGTCTAGTACAAATAATTTTAGACTAGAGTTGAACCAGCTCTATAAGCTAGTTCAAATAATTTTACACTACATTTGAACTAGCACTATAAGCTAGGTCAAATAATTTTACACTAGAGTTGAACTATCTCTATAAGCTAGTTCAAATAATTTTACACTAGAGTTGAACTAGCTCTATAAGCTTGTACAAATAATTTTAGACTAGAGATGAACTAGCTCTATAGCCTAGTACAAATAATTTTAGACTAGAGTTGAACTAGCTCTATATGCTAGTTCAAACAATTTTATACTAGAGTTGAACTAGCTCTATAAGCTAGTTCAAATACTCTTACATTGGAGTTGAACCAGCTCTATAGCCTAGTACAAGTAATTTTACACTAGAGTTGAACTAGCTCTATAAGCTTGTACAAATAATTTTAGACTAGAGTTGAACTAGCTCTATAAGCTAGTTCAAATAATTTTACACTAGAGTTGACTAGCTCAATATTCTAGCACAAATAATTTTACACTAGAGTTGAACTAGCTCTATAAGCTTGTACAAATAATTTTAGACTACAGTTGAACTAGCTCTATAAGCTAGTTCAAATAATTTTACACTAGACTTAAACTAGCACTATAAGCTAGGTCAAATAATTTTAAACTAGAGTTGAACTAGCTCTATAAGCTAGTTCAAATAATTTTACACTAGAGTTGAACTAGCTCTATAGCCTAGTACAAATAATTTTACACTAGAGTTGAACTAGCTCTATAAGCTAGTTCAAATACTCTTAAAATGTAGTAGAACTAGCTCTATAGCCTAGTAC
>NW_025233181.1:626-1783 GCF_018294505.1 Triticum aestivum | reverse complement strand
CAAATAATTTTAGACTAGAGTTGAACTAGCTCCATAAGCTAATTCAAATAATTTTACACTAGAGTTGAACTAGCTGTATAAGCTTGTACAAATAATTTTAGACTAGAGTTGAACTAGCTCTATAAGCTAGTTCAAATTTTTTTACACAAGAGTTGAACTCGCACTATAAGCTAGGTCAAATAATTTTACACTAGAGTTGAACTAGCTCTATAAGCTTGTACAAATAATTTTAGACTAGAGTTGAACTAGCTCTATAAGCTAGTTCAAATAATTTTACACTAGAGTTGAACTAGCTCTATAAGCTTGTACAAATAATTTTAGACTAGAGTTGAACTAGCTCTATAAGCTATTTCAAATAATTTTACACTAGAGTTGAACTAGCACTATAAGCTAGGTCAAATAATTTTACACTAGAGTTGAACTAGCTCTATAAGCTAGTTCAAATAATTTTACACTAGAGTTGAACTAGCTCTATTGCCTAGTACAAATAATTTTACACTAGAGTTGAACTAGCTCTATAAGCTAGTTCAAATACTCTTAAAATGGAGTTGAACTAGCTCTATAGCCTAGTACAAGTAATTTTACACTAGAGTTGAACTAGCTCTATAAGCTTGTACAAATAATTTTACACTAGAGTTGAACTAGCTGTATAAGCTAGTTCAAATAATTTTACACTAGAGTTGAACTAGATCTATAGCCTAGTACAAATAAATTTAGACTAGAGTTGAACTAGATCTATAATCTAGTTCAAACAATTTTACACTAAGAGTTGAACTAGCTCTATAAGGTTGTACAAATTATTTTAGACTAGAGTTGAACTAGCTCTATAAGCTAGTTCAAATAATTTTACACTAGAGTTGAACTAGCTCTATAGTCTAGTACAAATAATTTTAGACTAGAGTTGAACTAGCTCTATAAGCTAGTTCAAATAATTTTACACTTGAGTTGAACTAGCACTATAAGCTAGGTCAAATAATTTTACACTAGAGTTGAACTAGCTCTATAAGCTAGTTCAAATAATTTTACACTAGAGTTGAACTAGCTCTATAGCCTAGTACAAATAATTTTACACTAGAGTTGAACTAGCTCTATAAGCTAGTTCAAATAATTTTACACTAGAGTTGAACTAGATCTATAAGCTTGTACTAATAATTTTA
>NW_025233181.1:0-616 GCF_018294505.1 Triticum aestivum | reverse complement strand
TAGCCTAGTACAAATAATTTTAGACTAGAGTTGAACTAGCTCTATATGCTAGTTCAAACAATTTTATACTAGAGTTGAACTAGCTCTATAAGCTAGTTCAAATAGTCTTACATTGGAGTTGAACCAGCTCTATAGCCTAGTACAAGTAATTTTACACTAGAGTTGAACTAGCTCTATAAGCTTGTACAAATAATTTTAGACTAGAGTTGAACTAGCTCTATAAGCTAGTTCAAATAATTTTACACTAGAGTTAACTAGCTCAATATTCTAGCACAAATAATTTTACACTAGAGTTGAACTAGCTCTATAAGCTTGTACAAATTCTCTTAGACTAGAGTTGAACTAGCTCTATAACCTAGTTCAAATAATTTTACACTAGAGTTGAACTAGCTCTATAGCCTAGTACAAATAATTTTACACTTGAGTTGAACTAGCTCTATAAGCTTGTACAAATAATTTTAGACTAGAGTTGAACTACCTCTATAAGCTAGTTCAAATAATTTTACACTAGAGTTGAACTAGCACTATAAGCTAGGTCAAATAATTTTACACTAGAGTTGAACTAGCTCTATAAGCTAGTTCAAATAATTTTACACTAGAGTTGAACTAGCTCTAT
>NW_025233180.1:7247-8418 GCF_018294505.1 Triticum aestivum | reverse complement strand
ACTTGTGGAGCCAAATCGGACTCCGTATGAGTCAGATATCCATGTTTCAGTTAACACGGCGCAAAACTGATTCCGAACGACAGTTACAGACTAGTTCTTGTGTGGTTGCATTCGAATTTTTCTATTCTACTTCAGTAAACATCTCCATATGAGATCCAATTACTTGTAGGGAAATGCAAGAGACCTAAGTTATGATGATGCACTAGGTCCATAGCTGGGACTTTGTGTATGTTCTCGAAATGCGTTTGTCGAGTGCTCATTAAGAAAGTTTATATACAAGCTTCTGAATGAACTCCTTAAGATAAGTTCTCCAAAAGTTCCCTATGAAATAATCCTTTGAAGCATCTGGTCGTCACAAACGTTTTGACTACTTGTGGAGCCAAAACGGACTCCGTATGAGTCAGATATCCATGTTTCAGTTAACACTTCACAAAACTGATTCCGAACGACAGTTACAGACTAGTTCTTGTGTAGTTGCACTCGATTTTTTCCATTCTACTTCATGAAAGATCTCCATATGAGATCCAATTACTTGTAGGAAAATTGAAGAGACCTCAGTTATGATGATGCACTAGTTCCATAGCTAGGAGTTTGTGTATGTTCTCGAAATGCGTTTGTCGAGTGCTCATTAAGAAAGTTTCTATACAAGTTTCTGAACGAACTCCTTAAAAAAAGTTCTCCAAAAGTTCCCTATGAAGGAATCCTTTGAAGCATCTGGTCGTCGCAAATGTTTTGACTCCTTGTGGAGCCAAAACGGACTCCGTATGAATAAGATATCCATGTTTCAGTTAACACTTCGCAAAACTGATTCCGAACGACAGTTACAGCCTAGTTCTTGTGTAGTTGCATTCGAATTTTTCCATTCTACTTCACTAAACATCTCCATATGAGATCCAATTACTTGTAGGGAAATGCAAGAGACCTCAGTTATGATGATGCACTAGGTCCATAGCTGGGACTTTGTGTATGTTCTCGAAATGCGTTTGTCGAGTGCTCATTAAGAAAGTTTCTATACAAGTTTCTGAACGAACTCCTTAAGAAAAGTTCTCGAAAAGTTCCCTATGAAGGAATCCTTTGAAACATATGGTCGTCAAAAATGTTTTGACTACTTGTGGAGCCAAAACGGACTCCGTATGAGTTAGATATCCATGTTTCAGTTAACACCGCGCAA
>NW_025233180.1:6392-6862 GCF_018294505.1 Triticum aestivum | reverse complement strand
TCACAAACGTTTTGACTACTTGTGGAGCCAAAACGGACTCCGTATGAGTCAGATATCCATGTTTCAGTTAACACCGCGCAAAACAGATTCCGAACGACAGTTACAGACTAGTTCTTGTGTAGTTGCATTCGATTTTTTCCATTCTACTTCATGAAACATCTCCATATGAGATCCAATTACTTGTAGGAAAATGCAAGAGTCCTCAGTTATGATGATACACTAGTTCCACAGCTAGGACTTTGTGTATGTTCTCGAAATGCGTTTGTCGAGTGCTCAATCAGAAAGTTTCTATACAAGTTTCTGAACGAACTCCTTAAGAAAAGTTCTCCAAAAGTTCCCTATGAAGGAATCCTTTGAAGCATCTGGTCTTCACAAATGTTTTGACTACTTTTGGAGCCAAAATGGACTCTGTATGAGTCAGATATCCATGTTTCAGTTAACACTGCGCAAAACTGATTCCGAATGACACT
>NW_025233180.1:2694-3548 GCF_018294505.1 Triticum aestivum | reverse complement strand
CATATGAGATCCAATTACTTGTAGGGAAATGCAAGAGACTTCAGTTATGATGATGCATTAGGTCCATAGCTGGGACTTTGTGTATGTTCTCGAAATGCGTTTCTCGAGTGCTCTTTAAGAAAGTTTCTATACAAGTTTCTGAACGAACTCCTTAGGAAAAGTTCTCCAAAAGTTCCCTATGAAAGAATCCTTTGAAGCATCTGGTCGTCACAAACGTTTTGACTACATCTGGAGCCAAAAAGGACTCCGTATGAGTCAGATATCCATGTTTCAGTTAACACTGCGCAAAACTGATTCCGAACGACAGTTACAGCCTAGTTCTTGTGTAGTTGCATTCGAATTTTTCCATTCTACTTCACTAAACATCTCCATATGAGATCCAATTACTTGGGGAAATGCAAGAGACCTCAGTTATGATGATGCACTAGGTCCATAGCTGGGACTTTGTGTATGTTCTCGAAATGCGTTTGTCGAGTGCTCATTAAGAAAGTTTCTATACAAGTTTCTGAACGAACTCCTTAAGAAAAGTTCTCGAAAAGTTCCCTATGAAGGAATCCTTTGAAACATATGGTCGTCAAAAATGTTTTGACTACTTGTGGAGCCAAAACGGACTCCGTATGAGTCAGATATCCATGTTTCAGTTAACACCGCGCAAAACTGATTCCGAACGTCAGTTACAGACTAGATCTTGTGTAGTTGCATTCGATTTTTTCCATTCTACTTCACTAAACATCTCCATATGAGATCCAATTACTTGTAGGGAAATGCAAGAGACCTCAGTTATTATGATGCACTAGGTCCATAGCTGGGACTTTGTGTATGTTCTCGAAATGCGTTTGTCGAGTGCTTATTAA
>NW_025233180.1:0-1410 GCF_018294505.1 Triticum aestivum | reverse complement strand
GAACTCCTTAAGAAAAGTTCTCCAAAAGTTCCCTATGAAAGAATCCTTTGAAGCATCTGGTCGTCACAAACGTTTTGACTATTTGTGGATCCAAAACGGACTCCGTATGAGTCAGATATCCATGTTTCAGTTAACACTGCGCAAAACTGATTCCGAACGAAAGTTACAGACTAGTTCTTGTGTAGTTGCATTCGATTTTTTCCATTCTACTTCACTAAACATCTCCATATGAGATCCAATTACTTGTAGGGAAATTCAAGAGACCTTAGTTATGATGATGCACTAGGTCCATAGCTGTGACTTTGTGTATGTTCTCGAAATGCGTTTGTCGAGTGCTCATTAAGAAAGTTTCTATACAAGTTTCTGAACGAACTCCTTAAGAAAACTTCTCCAAAAGTTCCCTATGAAAGAATCCTTTCAAGGATCTGGTCATCACAAACGTTTTGACTACTTGTGGAGCCAAAACGGACTCCGTATGAGTCAGATATCCATGTTTCAGTTAACACCGCGCAAAACAGATTCCGAACGACAGTTACAGACTAGTTCTTGTGTAGTTGCATTCGATTTTTTCCATTCTACTTCATGAAACATCTCCATATGAGATCCAATTACTTGTAGGAAAATGCAAGAGACCTCAGTTATGATGATACACTAGTTCCATAGCTAGGACTTTGTGTCTGTTCTCGAAATGCGTTTGTCGAGTGCTCAATCAGAAAGTTTCTATACAAGTTTCTGAACGAACTCCTTAAGAAAAGTTCTCCAAAAGTTCCCTATGAAGGAATCCTTTGAAGCATCTGGTCTTCACAAATTTTTTGACCACTTGTGGAGCCAAAACGGACTCTGTATGAGTCAGATATCCATGTTTCAGTTAACACTGCGCAAAACTGATTCCGAATGACACTTACAGACTAGTTCTTGTGTAGTTGCATTCGATTTTTTCCATTCTACTTCACTAAACATCTACATATTAGATCCAATTACTTGTAGGGAAATGCAAGAGACCTCAGTTATGATGATGCACTATGTCAATAGCTGGGACTTTGTGTATGTTCTCGAAATGCGTTTGTCGAGTGCTCATTAAGAAAGTTTATATACAAGTTTCTGAACGAACTCCTTAAGAAAAGTTTTCCAAAAGTTCCCTATAAAAGAATCCTTTGAAACATCTGGTCGTCACAAACGTCTTGACTACTTGTGGAGCCAAAACGGACTCCGTATGAGTCAGATATCCATGTTTCAGTTAACACGGCGCAAAACTGATTCCGAACGACAGTTACAGACTAGTTCTTGTGTGGTTGCATTCGATTTTTTCTATTCTACTTCAGTAAACATCTCCATATGAGATCCAATTACTTGTAGGGAAATGCAAGAGACCTCAGTTATGATGATGCACTAGGTCCATAGCTGGGACTT